>NC_090330.1:1160688-1388940 GCF_035084215.1 Heptranchias perlo
TCCACCATTGGCGGCCGTGCCTTCAGCTGCCTGGGCCCTAAGCTCTGGAATTCCCTCCCTAAACCTCTCCGCCTCTCTCTCCTCCTTTAAGACGCTCATTAAAACCAATCTCTTTGACCAAGCTTTTGGTCACCTGTCCTAATATCTCCTGATGTGGCTCGGTGTCAAATTTTGTTTGATAATCGCTCCTGTGAAGCGCTATATAAATGCAGATTGCTGTTGTTTCTGCTAAACCGTGGGGACATTGAGAAGCTTTGACGATATTTTATTAAGCCAAAGGGATTAGTCTTTTATTTGATGTACCTTAAACAAATTACCAATTATTCTTACAGCTGTCTCTGATGAAACAGTTGCCCACTAAATGGAGATTGACTCTGTAACAAATTAAAATTCATGCTTCAGTGCCACGTGTTGTTCACTGAGCTGCATCTGGAGCCTATCCAGGGAACAGATTTAATTGCTTTTAGAACCCAGAGGTAGTTTCTCCTCATTAATTGGACAAAGCTCAAATTTACAGAGAAGAGGAAGAGCAGAACGAGGTGTCTGAAGAACCTCGGTCAAAGTGAGAGGGGATTCAGCAACAATGGGGAGGGTGGAAATCCAGATATAAGAAGATCCCTACACTGGAAATCCCAGGGATCCAGTACAACATCCCTACACTGGATATCCCAGGGATCCAGTACAAGATCCCCATGCTGGATATCCCAGGGACCCAGTACAAGATCCCAATGCTGGATATCCCAGGGATCCAGTACAAGATCCCCACGCTGGATATCCCAGGGATCCAGTACAAGTTCCCTAAACTGGATATCCCAAGGATCCAGTACAAGATCCCTACACTGGACATCCCAGGGATCCAGTACAAGACCCCTACACTGGACATCCCAGGGATCCAGCACAAGATCCCCACATTGGATATCCCAGGGTTCCAGTACAACACCCCTACACTGTATATCCCAGGGATCCAGTACAAGATCCCTACGTTGGATATCCCAGGGGTCCAGTACAAGATCCCTACACTGGAAATCCCAGGGACCCAGTACAAGATCCCCACGCTGGATATCCCAGGGATCCAGTACAAGATCCCTACACTGGATATCCCAGGGATCCAGCACAAGATCCTTATATTGGCTATCCCAGGGATCCAGTACAAGATCCCTACACTGGAAACCCCAGGGATCCAGTACAAGATCCCTACACTGGATATCCCAGGGATCCAGTCCAAGATCCCTATGCTGGAAATCCCAGGGACCCAGTACAAGATCCCCATGCTGGATATCCCAGGGATCCAGTACAAGATCCCTACACTGGCTATCCCAGGGATCCAGCACAAGATCCCCACACTGGATATCCCAGGGATCCAGTACAAGACCCCTACACTGGCTATCCCAGGGATCCAGCACAAGATCCCTACATTGGCTATCCCAGGGATCCAGTACAAGATCCCTACACTGGAAATCCCAGGGATCCAGTACAAGATCCCTACACTGGAAATCCCAGGGATCCAGTACAAGATCCCTACACTGGATATCCCAGGGATCCAGTACAAGATCCCTACGCTGGATATCCCAGGGATTCAGTACAAGATCCCCACGCTGGATATCCCAGGGATCCAGTACAAGATCTCCATGCTGCATATCCCAGGGATCCAGCACAAGATCCCTACATTGGATATCCCAGGGATCCAGTACAAGATCCCTACATTGGATATCCCAGGGATCCAGTACAAGATCCCTACACTGTATATCCCAGGGATCCAGTACAAGATCTCCATGCTGCATATCCCAGGGATCCAGCACAAGATCCCTACATTGGATATCCCAGGGATCCAGTACAAGATCCCTACACTGTATATCCCAGGGATCCAGTACAAGATCCCTACACTGGATATCCCAGGGATCCAGTACAAGATCCCTACACTGGATATCCCATGGATCCAGTACAAGATCCATACACTGGATATCCCAGGGATCCAGTACAAGATCCCTACACTGGATATCCTAGGGATCCAGTACAAGATCCCTACACTGTATATCCCAGGGATCCAGTACAAGATCCCTACGTTGGATATCCCAGGGGTCCAGTACAAGATCCCTACACTGGAAATCCCAGGGACCCAGTACAAGATCCCCACGCTGGATATCCCAGGGATCCAGTACAAGATCCCTACACTGGATATCCCAGGGATCCAGCACAAGATCCTTATATTGGCTATCCCAGGGATCCAGTACAAGATCCCTACACTGGAAACCCCAGGGATCCAGTACAAGATCCCTACACTGGATATCCCAGGGATCCAGTCCAAGATCCCTATGCTGGAAATCCCAGGGACCCAGTACAAGATCCCCATGCTGGATATCCCAGGGATCCAGTACAAGATCCCTACACTGGCTATCCCAGGGATCCAGCACAAGATCCCCACACTGGATATCCCAGGGATCCAGTACAAGACCCCTACACTGGCTATCCCAGGGATCCAGCACAAGATCCCTACATTGGCTATCCCAGGGATCCAGTACAAGATCCCTACACTGGAAATCCCAGGGATCCAGTACAAGATCCCTACACTGGAAATCCCAGGGATCCAGTACAAGATCCCTACACTGGATATCCCAGGGATCCAGTACAAGATCCCTACGCTGGATATCCCAGGGATTCAGTACAAGATCCCCACGCTGGATATCCCAGGGATCCAGTACAAGATCTCCATGCTGCATATCCCAGGGATCCAGCACAAGATCCCTACATTGGATATCCCAGGGATCCAGTACAAGATCCCTACACTGTATATCCCAGGGATCCAGTACAAGATCCCTACACTGGATATCCCAGGGATCCAGTACAAGATCCCTACACTGGATATCCCATGGATCCAGTACAAGATCCATACACTGGATATCCCAGGGATCCAGTACACGATCCCTACACTGGATATCCTAGGGATCCAGTACAAGATCCCTACACTGGATATCCCAGGGATCCAGTACAAGATCCCTACACTGGATATCCCAGGGATCCAGTACAAGATCCCTACACTGTCTATCCCAGGGATCCAGTACAAGATCCCTACATGGGATATCCCAGGGATCCAGCACAAGATCCCTACATTGGATATACCAGGGATCCAGTACAAGATCCCTACACTGGATATCCCAGGAATCCAGTACAAGGTCCCGACAATAGGACCCCTAGAGATCCAGCACAAAGATGAGGAAAATCAGCCATTGTTTTTAAATCCAAATTGTTCATACAAGTTTGCAGCATGTTCAATGCTGGGCAGACACGTACCGTCACACGGAACATCACACGTACCGTCACACGGAACATCACACGGAACATCACACGTACCGTCACACGGATCATCACACGGACCGTCACACGGATCATCACACGTACCGTCACACTGATCATCACACGTACCGTCACACGGATCATCACACGTACCGTCACACGGATCATCACACGTACCGTCACACGGATCATCACAACGTACCGTCACACGGAACATCCCTCCAACACATGATGCATGATGAGTTGCATGGACCGTAGGATGGGAACATGGATAACATCAGGAACCTGTTACAGTGAAATTAAGCAGCCGTGACCAGCTGTTGTTGCAATTCAGGGGGCGAGGTACTGATTGTACCCGTCCCAATGACCTAAAAATTCAGCCGTTTGTTTTCTATGGGCGTGGACAGCAGATTGGTGGTTTCTTCAGATCATTCCCTGTACTAACACGGGAGGAGATGAAAGAATAACAGCTGAGGGAGGAGGCGACTGAAGACCATGAGCTCCATGGTGGAATTGGGTGGGTGGGGGGTTTGGAATATGCAATAGGAACATAGGAACAGGGGGAGGCCATTCAGCCCCTTGAGCCTGTTCCGCCATTCAATTAGATCATGGCTGATCTGTATCTTAACTTCATTTACCCAACTTTGCTCCATATCCCTCGATACCCAACAGTGGCTCGGTAGCACCACTACTGACCGAGCTGGCCGAGTCCTGAAGGACAGAGCTGCCAGACTGGGCCTGCGGCAGGTGGTGAGCGAACCAACACGAGGGAAAAACTTACTTGACCTCGTCCTCACCAATCTCCCTGTCGCAGATGCATCTGTCCATGACAGTATTGGTAGGAGTGACCACCGCACAGTCCTCGTGGAGATGAAGTCCCGTCTTCGCACTGAGGACACCATCCAACGTGTTGTGTGGCACTACCACCGTGCTAAATGGGATAGATTCAGAACAGATCTAGCAGCTCAAAACTGGGCATCCATGAGGCGCTGTGGGCCATCAGCAGCAACAGAATTGTATTCCAGCACAATCTGTAACCTCATGGCCCGGCATATTCCTCACTCTACCATTGCCAACAAGCCAGGGGATCAACCCTGGTTCAATGAGGAGTGCACACGGACTGCAGCGGTTCAAGAAGGCGGCTCACCACCACCTTCTCAAGGGCAATTAGGGATGGGCAATAAATGCCGGCCTTGCCAGCGACGCCCACATCCCATGAAGGAATAAAAAAAACCCTTACCCAACAAAAATCCATCGATCTCCAATTGAAAACTCCAATTGACCCCCAGCCTCAACAGCATTTTTGGGGGAGAGAGTTCCAGATTCCCACTCCCCTTTGTGTGAGGAAGTGCTTCCTGACATCACCCCTGAACGGCCTGGCTCTAATTTTAAGGTTCTGCCCCCTTGTTCTGGACTCTCCCACCAGAGGAAATAGTTTCTCTCCATCGACCCTATCAAATCCTTTAATCATCTCAAACACCTCGGTTAGATGGTAATGGTGGGGGATTGGAGGAGAAGCATTGCTGGCAATGATTTGATAGGTGCTTTGATATCCTTGATAAGCGCAGGGAGAATTTGTTGGCCTGACTACAAACGTACAGAGTCTCACTTCAAAATATGCACCAACTCCTTAACTGAGGCTCTTTAACTGGGAGTTGGTGACATTGTGATCTGAATGTTGCTGATTACAGGTCTGTCTGAGTGACTCACTCCATACGCCCCAGACAGTCAGATTCTGGGCTGTTTGTGGGCCAATTGTCAAAGTTAAGTGTGTAGGAGTTTAACGAGGCCCATGTGACTCCATCAACACCTGCCTCCTACCCATGTGATGCCTTGTTCGAGTGAGATCCGGCCTGAGATATTGGTTTAATTGCTATCTCAGTTCCACTAAATATTACACAAGCAATGCAGAGTCACGGGAGGTTTAAATATAAAACAAGTCAAATCGGTGTGGGGTTAGGGGATTAATCAGCCAGGATTCCTGCTCCTGATCTCTATCCACTGAGCCCTCCCGCCAAGTGCATGTGTGTGGATGTCAGGTGAGAACACATCTTAGGATCATCGGAACAGGAGGAGGCCATTCAGCCCCTTGAGCCTGTTCCGCCATTCAATTAGATCTCGGCTGATCTGTATCTTAACTCCATTTACCTGCCTTGGTTCTGTAACCCTTAATACCCTCACCCAATAAAAATCCACTAATCTCAGTTTTGAAATTTCCAATTTTCCCCCAGCCTCAACAGCTTTTCTGGGGGAGAAAGTTCCAGATTCCCACTCCCCTTTGTGTGAAGAAGTGCTTCCTGACATCACCCCTGAACGGCCTGGCTCTAATTTTAAGGTTCTGCCCCCTTGTTCTGGACTCCCCCCACCAGAGGAAATAGTTTCTCTCCATCGACCCTATCAAATCCTTCAATCATCTTAAACACCTCGGTTAGATCACCCCTTAATCTTCTAAACTCGAGGGAATACCAGTCTATACAACCTGTCCTCGTAATTTAACCCTTTTAGCCCCGGTATCATTCTGGTGAATCTGCTCCCCCTCCAAGGCCAATAAATCCTTCCTGACAATAACTCGGCCGATGTTTTACCCCCTGCCCCCTGGTACGTGAGCCTTTTACTTTTTTTTGTTTATCCTTGTGCCCTCCAGGCCTCCCCGATCCTGGGGTTCGCTTTCTCTGCCCCCGATCACAGTCTCCTCACCCCTCCCCTCCCCTCCCCTCCCCCCTCCCCCCACTGACCAGTGCCGGAACCGTCCCCTCGGATTCTCGGGCCGTTGGCCGGCCAGCGATTCCGCCCGGGTACGAGCGGGAGTCGGTCTCCCATCGTGGAAATGGGGCCCGGGAGATAATCGCTCCGTGGTGGTTCCATCGTGGGAGCCTCGCCCCCTGCCCCAACCCCAACCCCCTCACACCTGGACTTAAAATCGGGGCTTACGGAATCATAGAATGAAACAGCACAGAAGGAGGCCATTCGGCCCATTGTGCCTGTGCCGGCTCTTTGAAAGAGCTATCCAATTAGTCCCACTCCCCCGCTCTTTCCCCAGAGCCCTGCAATTTTCCCTTCCAGTGTTTATCCAATTCCCTTTTGAAAGTTATTATTGAATCTGCTTCCACCGCCCTTTCAGGCAGTGAATTCCAGATCAGAACAACTCGCTGTGTAAAAAAATTCTCCTCATCTCCCCCCTGGCTTTTTTGCCAATTACCTTAAATCCGTGCCCTCTGGTTACCGACCCTCCTGCCACTGGAAACAGGTTCTCCTTATTTACTCCGTCAAAACACCTCGGGATTTTGAGCCACTCGATTAAACCTCCCCCTAATGTATAGAAGCTGATGCCCCTTTTATAGACCAGAATTGTCACCAATGAAAGCTCAATAAAGGAGCAGAGGTCGACACCCGAGTAACTCCCTCTGGGCCGGCGTTCCGATGAAAACTGGCGGCAGTTACCAGGCAAAACCCCTCAGGAAATTCGCCTGCACCCAAAACTTCTGCAAACAAGAAAACAAGTGAAGAATCACGATTAGAAGGACACACAAAATATTGTCGCCCTGGGACCTGGTTACAGCGGACGCCACCAATCAAGAGTGGCAGGTGCCTGCTCCTTTAAGAATGATTGGCTCCTTTAAGAATTGTTTTCAACGATGCAGACTCGTGCTGAGCCTTGGTGCCGAGATAGAAATCAATTTAATTAAATTAGTGGAGGTTCAGACGGTGAGGGGAGGGGGCAGGGGATGAGGGGGGAGAGGAGGGAGGGGAGCAGGAGGGGAGGGGAGAGGGGGAGAGAGGGGTAGGGGAGTGGGAGAGGGATGAGAGGAGAGGGGGAAAGGGAGGAGGAGAGGTAGAGGGAGGGGGATGAGGAGGGAGAGAGAGGGAGAGGGAGGGTTGATTAAGAGTGAGATGTCTCCTGGCCCTTTGGCAGGAGTGGAATTGATTAATCAGTGTTGGTATCACATCGACAAACATCAGAGTCTGGAAGATTCACAAGTCCCAGCCTGGCAGTAAAATGTGATCAACACGCAGTCAGTATCAGGACAGGGAAAGGCAATGGAACAATGAGAAAACGTGAGCGATTTATCGGGTTTGCAGCTCGCAGGCGATGCTGGGACTGAGAGTGAGGCAAAGAACGGCCAACAGCAGCAACCTGCTCGAACGTAGAAATCCATCCCATGCTGCTTCACAGAGGCGTCAGGGACAAAAGGAGAAACTAAAATCCAACAAACAACAGCCACTCCCCATATCCCCCACTACCTGACCTCCTCCCCATATCCCCCAACCCCCCCACCCATCCCCATATCCCCCACCCCCCTCCCCATATCCCCACCCCCCCACCATATCCCCCACCTCTCCTCCCCATATCCCCCACACCCCACCCCCTCCCCATATCCCCCACCCCCACCCCGTATCCCCCACACCCTCACCCCCTCCCCATATTCCCCACTCTCTGACCCCCTCCCCATATCCTCCTCCCCACCTACCCCCTTCCCCATATCCCTCACCCCCACCCCTTTCCCATATCCCTCACCCCTCACGCCCTCCCCATATCCCTCACCCCCACTTACCCCCTCCCCATATCCCTCACCCCCCACCTACCCCCTCCCCATATCCCTCACCCCCACCTACCCCCTCCCCATATCCCTCACCCCCCACTTACCCCCTCCCCATATCCCTCACCCCCACCTACGCCCTCCCCATATCCCTCACCCCCACTTACCCCCTCCCCATATCCCCCACCCCATCTACGCCCTCCCCATATCCCTCATCCCCACCTACCCCATCCCCATATCCCTCATCCCCATCTACCCCCTCCCCATATCCCACACCCCCACTTACCCCCTCCCCATATCCCTCCCCCCATCTACCCCCTCCCCATATCCCTCACCCCCACCTACCCCCTCCCCATATCCCTCACCCCCACTTACCCCCTCCCCATATCCCTCACCCCCACCTACCCCCTCCCCATATCCCACACCCCCACTTACCCCCTCCCCATATCCCTCACCCCCACCTACCCCCTCCCCATATCCCACACCCCCACCTACCCCCCTCCCCGTATCCCTGTAACTATACTGAGTTACTGTTTATTCAGGGTAAGGGACTTTTAAAAGGCATTTGATAAAGTACCACATGATAGACTTATTTGCAAAATTAAAGCCCATGGGATTAAAGGGACAGTGGCAGCATGGATACAAAATTGTCTACGGGACAGTAAGCAGAGAGTAGTGGTGAACGGTTGTTTTTCAGACTGGAGGGAAGTATACAGTGGTGTTCCCCAGGGGTCAGTATTAGGACCACTGCTCTTTTTGATATATATTAATAACCTGGACTTGGGTTTAGAGGGCATAATTTCAAAGTTTGCAGATGACACGAAACTCAGAAATGTAGTAAACAATGTGGAGGATAGTAACAGACTTCAGGAGGACAGAGACAGACTGGTGAAATGGGCAGACACATGGCAAATAAAATTTAACCCAGAGAAGTGTGAAGTGATGCATTTTGGTAGGAAGAATGAGGAGAGGCAAAATAAATTAAATGGTACAATTTTAAAGGGGGTGCAGGAACAGAGAGACCTGGGGGTGCACATACACAAATCTTTGAAGGTGGCAGGACAGGTTGAGAAGGCTGTTAAAAAGCAAATGGGATCCTGGGCTTTATTAATAGAGGCACAGAGTACAAAAGCAAGGAAGTTATAACTTTATAAAAAGAGACTAGGCCTCTGCTGGAGTATTGAGGTAAATTTTAACCCCCAGGAACAGGTGAGTTGGGGGCCGGTCGGGAGTAAAACTCTTCTGTTATCAGGATTTTGCACCCAGAAACCTTCCCCCCCACCACCCCTCCCCCCTCCCTCGCAGTTATAATTACCCCATTGTGTCCAATTCTGGGCACCGCACGTTAGGAAGGATGTGAAGGCCTTAGAGAGGGTGCAGAGGAGATTTACTAGAATGGTTCCAGGGATGAGGGAACTCTGTGCCTTTATTGATAAAGCCAAGGATTCCTTTTGTTGTTTAACAACTTTCTAAAATTGTACCATTTAGTTTATATTGCATCTCCTCATTCTTCCTACCAACTAGTCCCACTCCCCCGCCCTATTCCCGTAGCCCTGCAAATTTTTTCCTTTCAATTTAATCAAATTATTCACTCGAACATAAGAACATAAGAAACAGGAGCAGGAGTAGGCCATTCGGCCCCTCGAACCTGCTCCGCCATTCAATCAGATCATGGCTGATCTTCGATCTCAACTCCACTTTCCCGCCCGATTCTCTAGCGTCCAAAAATCTATCGATCTCAGCCTTGAATATATTCAATGACTCAGCATCCACAGCCCTCTGGGGTAGAGAATTCCAAAGATTCACAACCCTCTGAGTGAAGAAATTCCTCCTCATCTCAGTCTTAAATGGCCGACCCCTTATCCTGAGACTATGCCCCCTAGTTCTAGACTCTCCAGCCAGGGAAACAGCCTCTCAGCATCTACCCTGTCAAGCCCCCTCAGAATCTTGTATGTTTCAATGAGATCACCTCTCATTCTTCTAAACTCCAGAGAGTATAGGCCCATCTTCAGCTGCTTCATCAATGACCTTCCCTCCATCATAAGGTCAGAAATGGGGATGTTCGCTGATGATTGCACAGTGTTCAGTTCCATTCACAACCCCTCAGATAATGAAGCAGTCCGAACCTGCATGCAGCAAGACCTGGACAACATCCAGGTTTGGGCTGATAAGTGGCAAGTAACATTCACGCCAGACAGGTGCCAGGCAATGACCATCTCCAACAAGAGAGAGTCTAACCACCTCCCCTTGACATTCAACGGCATTACCATCGCCGAATCCCCCACCATCAACATCCTGGGGGTCACCATTGACCAGAAACTTAACTGGACCAGCCATATAAATACTGTGGCTACAAGAGCAGAGTGAATAATCTCATATTTCCCCACATTATACTCCATCTGCCAACTTCTTGCCCACTCACTTAACCTGTCTATATCCCTTTGCAGACTCTCTGTGTCCTCCTCACAGCTTACTTTCCCACCTAGCTTTGTATCATCAGCAAACTTGGATACATTACACTCGGTCCCTTCATCCAAATCATTAATATAGATTGTAAATAGCTAAGGCCCAAGCACTGATCCTTGCGGCACCCCACTAGTTACAGCCTGCCAACCTGAGAATGACCCGTTTATCCCTACTCTCTGTTTTCTGTCCTTTAACCAATCCTCTATTGATGCTAATATATTACCCCCGACCCCATGAGCCCTTATCTTGTGTAACAACCTTTTACGTGGCACCTTATTGAATGCCTTTTGAAAATCCAAATATACGACATCCACTGGTTCCCCTTTATCTACCCTGCTAGTTACAACCTCAAAAAACTCTAATAGATTTGTCAAACACAATTTCCCTTTCATAAAACCATAAAATCAGATTTAAGGTGATTGGCAAAAGAGCCAATGAGGAAACATTTTTTTACGCAGTGAGTTGTTCTGATCTGGAATTCACTGCCTGAAAGGGCGGTGGAAGCAGATTCAATAATAACTTTCAAAAGGGAATTGGAGAAATACTCGAGGGAAAAAAAATTACAGGGCTCTGGGGAAAGAGCAGGGAGTGGGAGTAATTGGATAGCTCTTTCACAGAGCCAGCACAGGCACGATGGGTTGAATGGCCTCCTGTGCTGTACCCACTATGATACTACAAAGGGTGTAACTGTACTGAGTCACCGTTTATTCAGGGAAAGAGTTACTTGCAGTGTAAAGTTTTACTGTTGATGTTTATTCAGCATTGATTAAGTTCTAAGTGATGTGACACAGTCCCCTCACACCCACTATCCTCTCTCACCATCGCACAGTCATTGAGATGCACTCCCTGGTGCACAGTCGGTGATTTACAAACTCGCTGCAGTAATAAGAGGGCCGTCTCACGATGCTCCACCTCACTCTGATTCATAGCCTCTACCTGCGTCAATATTGTAAATGTCATCTGTGCATTTTAATCAAAATTTCAAAGGCAGTCGTCTGATGGTCTCCTGGAGGTCGAGGCGCCCACTCTCAGCACTGACCATGTCTGATGGTCTCCCGGGGGTCGAGGTGCCCACTCTCAGCACTGACCATGTCTGATGGTCTCCTGGGGGTCGAGGTGCCCACTCTCAGCACTGACCATGTCTGATGGTCTCCTGGGGGTCGAGGCGCCCACTCTCAGCACTGACCATGTCTGATGGTCTCCTGGGGGTCGAGGTGCCCACTCTCAGCACTGACCATGTCTGATGGTCTCCTGGAGGTCGAGGTGCCCACTCTCAGCACTGACCATGTCTGATGGTCTCCTGGAGGTCGAGGTGCCCACTCTCAGCACTGACCATGTCTGATGGTCTCCTGGGGGTCGAGGTGCCCACTCTCAGCACTGACCATGTCTGATGGTCTCCTGGGGGTCGAGGTGCCCACTCTCAGCACTGACCATGTCTGATGGTCTCCCGGGGGTCGAGGCGCCCACTCTCAGCACTGACCATGTCTGATGGTCTCCTGGGGGTCGAGGTGCCCACTCTCAGCACTGACCATGTCTGATGGTCTCCCGGGGGTCGAGGTGTCCACTCTCAGCACTGACCATGTCTGATGGTCCTGGGGGTCGAGGTGCCCACTCTCAGCACTGACCATGTCTGATGGTCTCCCGGGGGTCGAGGTGCCCACTCTCAGCACTGACCATGTCTGATGGTCTCCTGGGGATCGAGGTGCCCACTCTCAGCACTGACCATGTCTGATGGTCTCCTGGGGATCGAGGTGCCCACTCTCAGCACTGACCATGTCTGATGGTCTCCCGGGGGTCGAGGTGCCCACTCTCAGCACTGACCATGTCTGATGGTCTCCTGGGGATCGAGGTGCCCACTCTCAGCACTGACCATGTGACTCAGTGGGCAGCACCCTCACCTCTGGCTCAGAGGGTCGTGGGTTCGAGTCCCACTCCAGGGGCTTGAACACAAAATCCAGGCTGACACCCCCAATACAGTACTGAGGGAGCGCTGCACTGTCGGAGGGTCAGTACTGAGGGAGTGCTGCACTGTCGGAGGGTCAGTACTGAGGGAGCACTGCACTGTCGGAGGGTCAGTGCTGAGGGAGTGCTGCACTGTCGGAGGGTCAGTACTGAGGGAGTGCTGCACTGTCGGAGGGTCAGTGCTGAGGGAGTGCTGCACTGTCGGAGGGTCAGTACTGAGGGAGCGCCGCACTGTCGGAGGGTCAGTACTGAGGGAGCGCTGCACTGTCGGAGGGTCAGTACTGAGGGAGCGCTGCACTGTCGGAGGGTCAGTACTGAGGGAGCGCTGCACTGTCGGAGGGTCAGTAGTGAGGGAGCACTGCACTGTCGGAGGGTCAGTGCTGAGGGAGTGCTGCACTGTCGGAGGGTCAGTACTAAGGGAGCGCTGCACTGTCGGAGGGTCAGTACTGAGGGAGCGCTGCACTGTCGGAGGGTCAGTAGTGAGGGAGCGCTGCACTGTCGGAGGGTCAGTACTGAGGGAGCGCTGCACTGTCGGAGGGTCAGTACTGAGGGAGCGCTGCACTGTCGGAGGGTCAGTAGTGAGGGAGCGCTGCACTGTCAGAGGGTCAGTAGTGAGGGAGCGCTGCACTGTCAGAGGGTCAGTACTGAGGGAGCGCTGCACTGTCAGAGGGTCAGTACTGAGGGAGCGCTGCACTGTCAGAGGGTCAGTACTGAGGGAGTGCTGCACTGCTGGAGGCGCCAACTTTCGGATGAGACATTAAACCGAGGCATCGTCTGCCCTTTCCGGTGGATGTAAAAGATCCCACGGCCACCAATTGAAGAGGAGCAGGGGGAGTTGTCCCTGTTGTTCTGGCCAATATTTATCGTTCACTGAAAAAACACATAAATCTAGAAATTCAACTGCACAACTGCTGTTTCTTGGGTGCTAAATGGGCTGGTGAACCTCCAATATGGCGGGCAGGATGTGTGCGCTCATTACGAGCCAGATGTGCCCTGTCTGCCATATTGGTAAAGGCTAAAAAAAATCGTTAGGTTCTTTGTTTCTGCAAATAAGGAGCCTGTCGCCTGTTTGACGCCCACTGTGTAAGATCGGTTCATCCTGAGGCAACCAAAACCGGGAATACCAAGAAAACCAGGTCCAGATGGTCCTTAAAGGGACCGCTGCAATCCCAACCCACAAGGTAAGTGTTTAAAATATACTTACCTGAATGGTGAGGAAGAATTCTCCTCACTAAACCACATGGGCCACTGCTGGATACCTCGTCCCCGATTGCTGCCCTCATTACCCTCCTCTCCCCCTCACCCAATTGAGGATTCAAACACGTTACAGTCCAGAGCTCAGTATCTTCGACCTTTACAAATCCACTCATTACAAACTGCCACTTTTTATACACTTCTCTCACCCCCCGCTTTCTGACAATTCACCCGTTTCTGCATTACATGATTACAATACAACTCCATATAAGGAGAATTTAATTGAACTTGCCCCTTATCAAAAACGTTAGTTAATAAACTATTTTCTTACTTAACGAGTTCTTTTTCCATTCGGCTAACAAGTTCATTCAGTATAACTCCCTGACTATTATTACATAGAATGTACAGCACAGAAACAGGCCATTCGGCCCAACTGGTCCATGTTGGTGTTTATGCTCCACACGAGCCTCCTCCCTCCCTACTTCATCTCACCCTATCACCATATCCTTCTATTCCTTTCTCCCTCATGTGTTTATCGAGCTTCCCCTTAAATGTATCGACACTATTCACCTCAACTACTCCTTGTGGGAGTGAGTTCCACATTTTCACCACTCTCTGGGTAAAGAAGTTTCTCCTGAATTCCCTATTGGATTTATTAGTGACTATCTTATATTTATGGCCCCTAGTTCTGGTCTCCCCCACAAGTGGAAACATCTTCTCCACGTCTACCCTATCAAACCTAAAGACCTCTCTCAGGTCCCCCCCACAGTCTGCTCTTTTCTAGAGAAACGAGTCGCAGTCTGTTCAGTCTTTCCTGATACGTCTAACCTCTCAGTTCTGGTATCATCCTAGTAAATCGTTTTTGCACCTTCTCCAGTGCCTCTCTCTCTTTTCTATAATATGGAGACCAGGACTGTTCACAATACTCCAAATGTGGTCTAACCAAGGTTCTATACAAGTTTAATTTAACTTCTCTGCTTTTCAATTCTATCCTTCTAGAAATGAACCCCACTGCTTGGTTTGCTTTTTTTATGGCCTTATTAACCTGCGTTGCTACTTTGTGATTTGTGTATCTGTACCCCCAGATCCCTCTGCTCCTCTACCCCATTTAGACTCTTATTTTCCAAGCAGTGTGTGGCCTCCTTATTCTTCCTCCCAAAATGTAATACCTCACACTTATCTATATTGAAATTCATTTGCCAGTTACACGCCCATTCTGTAAGTTTATTAATGTCTTCCTGTATTTTGTCACAGTCCTCCTCGGTATTAATTTTACTCCCCCAATTTGGCGTCATCCGCAAATTTTGAAATTGTACTTCCAATTCCCGAGTCCATATCGTTTATGTAAATTGTGAACAACAGTGGTCCCGGCAATGATCCTTGAGGAACACCACTTCCCACCTTTTGCCAGTCTGAGTAACTAGCTTTAATCCCTACTCTTTCCTGTGTAGCCAGTTTGCTATCCATTCTGCTACCTGTCCCCTGACTCCACATGCTGTGAACTTAGTGATGAGTCTACAATACGGTACCTTATCGAAGGCCTTTAGAAAATCCAAATATATTACATCTACTACATTATCCATATCTTCTACCCTTTCTGTTACTTCTTCAAAGAATTCAGTGAGGTTTGCCAAGCATGACCTTCCCTTTTGAAATCCGTGCTGACTATTCTTTATTATATTTTCAGTTTCGAGATGTTTTTCTAATACATCTTTGAGCAAGGATTCCATTATCTTTCCTACCACCGACGTTAAGCTAATTGGTCTTTGGTTCCCTGAATTTGATCTATCCCTTTTTAAATATAGGAATCACATTAGATGTCTACCAGTCCTCTGGCACTATAACCTTTTCGAATGAGTTTTTATATGTATGTAATAGTGCCTCAGCTATCTCCTCCCTAACGTATTTTAATATTCGCAGATGCAATCTATATGGACCAGGAGACATTTCCTTTCTAAGTTTGATTAGTTTATTAATTATCTCCCCCTTTCTATCTTAAATGTCCTTATATCTTTTTTGATCTCTTCTTCTAATGCCATTTTTTTTTTATTCGTTCACGGGATGTGGGCGTCGCTGGCGAGGCCGGCATTTATTGCCCATCCCTAATTGCCCTTGAGGTGGTGGTGAGCCGCCTTCTTGAACCGCTGCAGTCCGTGTGGTGAAGGTTCTCCCACAGTGCTGTTAGGAAGGGAGTTCCAGGATTTCGACCCAGCGATGATGAAGGAACGGCGATATATTTCCAAGTCGGGATGGTGTGTGACTTGGAGGGGAACGTGCAGGTGGTGTTGTTCCCATGTGCCTGCTGCTCTTGTCCTTCTAGGTGGTAGAGGTCGCGGGTTTGGGAGGTGCTGTCGAAGAAGCCTTGGCGAGTTGCTGCAGTGCATCCTGTGGATGGTGCACACTGCAGCCACAGTGCGCCAGTGGTGAAGGGAGTGAATGTTTAGGGTGGTGGATGGGGTGCCAATCAAGCGGGCTGCTTTATCTTGGATGGTGTCGAGCTCCTTGAGTGTTGTTGGAGCTGCACTCATCCAGGCAAATGGAGAGTATTCCATCACACTCCTGACTTGTGCCTTGTAGATGGTGGAAAGGCTTTGGGGAGTCAGGAGGTGAGTCACTCGCCGCAGAATACCCAGCCTCTGACCTGCTCTTGCAGCCACAGTATTTATGTAGCTGGTCCAGTTAAGTTTCTGGTCAATGGTGACCCCCAGGATGTTGATGGTGGGGGATTCGGCGATGGTAATGCCGTTGAATGTCAAGGGGAGGTGGTTAGAGTCTTTCTTGTTGGAGATGGTCATTGCCTGGCACTTGTCTGGCGTGAATGTTACTTGCCACTTATCAGTCCAAGCCTGGATGTTGTCCAGGTCTTGCTGCATGCGGGCACGGACTGCTTCATTATCTGAGGGGTTGCGAATGGAACTGAACACCCTGTTAGTCTCCCTGGAAATACTGAGGCAAAGTAATTATTCAATATTCTGCCATTTCGCTGTCATCACCTGTGAGTTTATCGTGTGTTTCCCTCAGTGACCCTGTCCCTATCCTGATTTTTCTTTTATTTATGTGTCTATAAAATACTTCACTATTTCTTTTTATATTCCTTGAGAATTTAATCTCATCGTTCCTCTTTGCTTTCCTAACCTCTTCATATTCCCTTTTCTCATCCTCTCTTTTACTGTCTGTATATTTAGTGTCTGCCTTTTTCTTTAGTTTCAGTTTTACCCGTATCTCGTTATTCATCCCTGGTGTTTCATTATTGGACAGTTTGTTCTTGTTTTTTAGTGGAATATATTTCTCCTGAACTCTATTGAGCACCGTGTTAAATATTTCCCACTGCTCTTCTATTTCTTTGTCTGTCAGTAAATTTTCCCAGTTTATTTTCCCTAGTTCCACTCTGATCCCCTCAAAATCAGCTTTTTTCCAATCTATTACTTTGGTCTTTGTCTTACTTATGTCCTTCTCAATCTTTATCTTAAACCTTATTATGTTGTGATCGCTATTGCTTAGATGCTCCCCTGCATTTACTTCCCTTATCTGTTCTGGTTCACTTCCCATTACCAGATCCAACGGTATCTTGTATTGTCCACAGGATGCATTGCAGCAAGTTGCCAAGGATTCTTGTTACACGTAATTGCTTTTCTACCAAGTGAAACCTTTAATCCTAAGTCTGTCTTTGATTCTGTCTCATTTCGTTCCAGTCAATCTCCTGGTTCTGCAGAAAACCCAATTAAAAAGCATGGTGTACGCCCAGATCTTCTCCTTTTGTAGGACTAACTGTTTTCCTGCACTCGTTACCAAATGATTAAAGTTCTCTGAAACACCAAGAACGAGAATAAAACGGTACATCTTTAGTTAAATCTCTTATTACATCATCCTGAAAGTGACCATTGCTTTTGGGTCAGTCCAAGGCCAACAGCCCAGTGGTCACTACTTCCCCGCTTAACAAGCAAAGGCTAAAGGTTAATATTGCGATAACATGAAGAGAAATCAATAACAATCTAACATTAGTAGATTTCGGGACAGTCTGATTAACCCGTTCCTCACCAAGGCTGGGGGATGAACAGCAGCATGAGATAAAAAGACTTTGGACATTGAGGAGTGAGAGAGAGGTGGTGACAGAGATTGAGATGTAAGATATTAATTACTGGAGAAAGGTTGAGGGGGAGATGATTGATATTTCCAAACAATCTGATTTGAAGTTTGACCCTGAGTCCAAACTGAGACGTATTTCCTTGTGGGGAATTATTGAGCGTCTGGACGACATTTTTCGAAGTTTAATTCCACTTTTCTCCTTAACATGAGCTGCCATCTTGGTGCAAAGTTTGGGACTTGACAGGAGAGACGAGATTTTATATTCAGTTGCTGTTTATTCAATTTAACGTCAAAGAATTTCTGCTCGGGTCAGATTTGAATTTATTCCTGGATTTGCGGGTTTTTTAACGTTTGATGGATGGCTCTGTTAGTGTATTGGTTATGTGACTGGACTAGAAATCCAGAGAACATGAGTTCAAATCGCATCATCGGCAGTTTGAGAATTTGAATTCAGTTTTAAAAAATAAATCTGGTAATAAAAAGCCGGTCTCAGTAAAAGTGACCATGAAACTGTCAGTTTGACGTAAAAAACCAACAGGTTCACTTTAAGGAAGGAATCCTGTCGTCCTTTCCCGGTCTGGGCCTATAAGTGATTCCAGTCCCAAACACCAACATGTGTCTATAAGGATGGGCAGATGGGGCCTCGGTTTAACGTCTCATTCAAAAGACACCAGATCTGACAGTGCAGCACTCCCTCAGTACTGACCCTCCGACAGTGCAGCGCTCCCTCAGTGCTGACCCTCCGACAGTGCAGCGCTCCCTCAGTGCTGACCCTCCGACAGTGCAGCGCTCCCTCAGTGCTGACCCTCCAACAGTGCAGCGCTCCCTCAGTGCTGACCCTCCGACAGTGCCGCGCTCCCTCAGTACTGACCCTCCGACAATACAGCGCTCCCTCAGTACTGACCCTCCGACAGTGCAGCGCTCCCTCAGTACTGACCCTCCGACAGTGCAGCGCTCCCTCAGTACTGACCCTCCGACAGTGCAGCACTCCCTCAGTACTGCACCTCCGACAGTGCAGCGCTCCCTCAGTACTGACCCTCCGACAGTGCAGCGCTCCCTCAGTACTGACCCTCCGACAGTGCAGCGCTCCCTCAGTACTGACCCCCCGACAGTGCGGCGCTCCCTCAGTACTGACCCTCGGACAGTGCAGCGCTCCCTCAGTACTGACCCTCCGACAGTGCAGCGCTCCCTCAGTACTGACCCTCGGACAGTGCAGCGCTCCCTCAGTACTGACCCTCCGACAGTGCAACGCTCCCTCAGTACTGACCCTCCGACAGTGCAGCGCTCCCTCAGTACTGACCCTCCGACAGTGCAGCGCTCCCTCAGTACTGACCCTCCGACAGTGCAGCGCTCCCTCAGTACTGACCCTCCGACAGTGCAGCGCTCCCTCAGTACTGACCCTCCGACAGTGCAGCGCTCCCTCAGTACTGACCCTCCGACAGTGCAGCGCTCCCTCAGTACTGACCCTCGGACAGTGCAGCGCTCCCTCAGTACTGACCCTCCGACAGTGCAACGCTCCCTCAGTACTGACCCTCCGACAGTGCAGCGCTCCCTCAGTACTGACCCTCCGACAGTGCAGCGCTCCCTCAGTACTGACCCTCCGACAGTGCAGCGCTCCCTCAGTACTGACCCTCCGACAGTGCAGCGCTCCCTCAGTACTGACCCTCCGACAGTGCAGCGCTCCCTCAGTACTGCACTGGGAGTGTCAGCCTGGATCATGTGCTCAAGTCTCTGGAGTGGGATTTAAACTTTCTGACTCCGAGGCGAGGGTGCTGCCCACTGAGCCATGGCTGACGCTTTGGGATGTGGAAAGGAAAATGGCCGATTTGATCAGAATGGTTAAATAAGATCACCAAAAATAACCTCTGAGAATTGCCCTCGTTTAATGGTGTAGAAGAGATTTCTGGGAGGAAAGTAGATTGGAACAAAGTGATTGTGTCTGGCTGGGGATCTCCTCACGAATCACCGAAGGAACTGTCCAGTCAGCACCTCCTGAACCAGTCTCTATTGAGATCAATAATATCTTTTGGTGAAGTTGTTTTCTTGATAGAAGGTCCTTTGCTTGGATCAGTGAGCGTCAGCTCCAAGCATTCATATGTCTGGAGACAGTCTCTGCTCAGTCCCTGATTGAATTCAGATGCTGTCGTCCGACAGACAGCTCCCTCCTGACTGAATCTGACAACCTTGAGATGAACGAAACTGACTGAAATTCCCAATTAAATTTTCTGTTGAGGAGACAGCGATCCATTAACCCTTCGACTGATCACTCACCTACTCCTGTCTAAAGTCTGCTGCTTGATTGCCCTGTGATTGTGTGTCTCAAGGACGGTACGAATTACAGCTGATGACATCACTGGACAGACACTTAAATCTCTCATAAAACATTCCTCTGGCCGTTATTTTAATTGCACTGTTTGACACAGTTCAGTTTGTTTCAAGCCTCTGGTTATTCATGTCCGCAGTAAAGTGAAGTTTCAGTCATCTGTGATTGAAACTGTACACTGAACCATGTCGAGAGTGGAAGTAGAATGTCACAGGATTAACAATCACCCTTTTACTGAGATATTTGGCACTGTAGATTGCGGGGACTCCTGCCCTGTCTTAAAGGTGAAGACATCCATCATGCTGCCAGGCTAAAATTGCTAATCGGATTTATTTGCATTTTAATTTACGCAGAAGCAAAAAAAATACAAGCAGAATAATCGGAATTACATTCTTCACTGATAACTGGCAAATGAGCTTCAATATAGATAAGTGTGAGGTGGTACATTTTGGTTGGAAGAGTAAGGAGGCCACATACTGCTTAGAAAATAAGAGTCTAAATGGGGTAGAGGAGCAGAGGGATCTGGGGGTACAGATACACAAATCACTAAAAGTAGCAACGCAGGTTAATAAGACCATAAAAAAAACAAACCAAGCACTGGGGTTCATTCCTAGAGGGATAGAATTGAAAAGCAGAGAAGTTATGTTAAACTTGTATAGAACCTTGGTTAGACCACACTTGGAGTATTGTGAACAGTTCTGGTCTCCATATTATAGAAAGAATATACAAACACCAACATGGACCTGTTGGGCCGAATGGCCTGTTTCTGTGCCCCACATTCTGTGTAATTCTATGATCCACATTTCTTTAAATTGTCCTGAAAATAATTAGAATTTCAAATCTTAAGCCGTGATTTTAACTTGGGACGGGAATTGGCCGGGAAGGGATCAAGGTGGTTGACAAGATGGGCCACCTCAGCACGCCCCATGGCAGAATGAGGGGGCAATGTAGGGCATAAAGAGGCTGCTGAGGGAATGGTCCCAGGCACTCAGGTAAATCGACCGGGGGGGGGGGGTGGAGAAACACAGGGGCCTAAAATTTCCTTCTAGGGCCTGGAGCAGCAATTCCTGCTCCTTCTAGCTGCATAAACAAGCAAGAACTCTTACCCCATTAGGCCTTTTCTGCCTCCCGACCCCTCTTTCCGCCATAACCGTTTCCTGCTCACACCCATAGTTAAAATCACAGCTTCTGACCCCATATCCGCTCCATCACCAAGACCGCCTACTTCCACCTCTGTAACATCGCCCGTCTCTGCCCCTGCCTCAGCTCATCTGCTGCTGAAACCCTCATCCATTCCTGTGTTACCTCCAGACTGGACAATTCCAATGCTCTCCTGGCCGGCCTCTCATCATCCACCCTCCGTAACCTTGAGCTCATCCAAAACTCTGCTGCCCGTATCCTAACTCGCACCGAGTCCCGTTCACCCATCACCCCCTGTGCTCGCTGACCTACATTGGCTCCCGGTCTGGGAACACCTCAATTTTAAAATTCTCATCCTTGTTTTCAAATCTCCATGTGGCCTCACCCCCCTCCCTATCTCTGTAACCTCCTCCAGCCCTACAACCCTCTGCAATGCATTGGATGCTAGCTCAATTAATAATTTTAAATCTGAGATTGATAGATTTTTGCTAGCCAGGGGTATTAAGGGATTCTGGAGCCAAGGCGGGTAAATGGAGTTAAGATACAAGTCAGCAATGATCTCATTGAATGGCGGAACAGGCTCAAGGGGCTGAATGGCCTCCTCCTGATCCTATGTTCCCATGAATAGGCCACCATTGGCGGCCGTGCCTTCAGCTGCCTCGGCCCTAAGCTCTGGAATTCCCTCCCTAAACCTCTCCCCCTCTCTCTCCTCCTTTAAGACGCTCCTTAAAACCTACCTCTTTGACCGAGCTTTTGGTCACCTGTCCTAATATCTCCTTAAGTTGTTCGGTGTGTAATTTTGTTTGATAATCGCTCCTGTGAAGCGCCCGGGGACGTTTTACTACGTTAAAGGTGCTGAATAAATAGATCTTCTTCTCCTTCTCCTTCTTGTGATGGTAGTTGTTGTAGTTGTTGGGCTGTGATGATGTGAAATGGGAGCCTGTGGGGTGGGGGTGCGAGGTGAGAGGGTGAGCCCCTTGGGCTGGATTTAACGGCCCTGACACAGAAACAAACCGTTAACGGCAGAGGACTGCGGAATGGAGAGCACCAAAAGTACTCGTTCAGGCTCCAGATACTCAGGTCAAAGGTCGTCGCGTACTCCGCCTGGAGATGTGTTTTTAATCAGTTTTAGGTTTCGGTGTGACAGAGTGCAAATAACAGACCTGCCATTGTGGGAGAACCGTCACCACACGGACTGCAGCGGTTCAAGAAGGCGGCTCACCACCACCTTCTCGAGGGCAATTAGGGATGGGCAATAAATGCCGGCCTCGCCAGCGACGCCCACATCCCGTGAACGAATAAAAAAAATTTAAAAAAATTTGATGAATTTCCTTTGTTTATGATACTTGACTGGCATTTTAAAAAGCTGATCTCTTTCAGAGAGCTTGGTTCTGACAGGATCGTCCTTTCAGTCCCATCTCCCTATTAGCCCATTGCTAAGAAAGAGCTCCCATTAATACAGCAGTTACAGCACCACTCCTGCAGGGATCAGTGCTTGGGCCCCAGATATTCACAATATACAGCAATGATTTGGATGAGGGGACCAAATGTAATATTTCCAAGTTTGCTGATGACACAAAACTGGGTGGGAATGTGAGTTGTGAGGAGGATGCAAAGAGGCTTCAAGGGGATATGGACAGGCTAAGTGAGTGGGCAAGAACATCGCAGATGGAATATAATGTGGAAAAATGTGAAGTTATCCACTTCGGAAGGAAAAACAGAAATTAGAGATATTAAAGGCATCAAGGAATATGAGGATAGTGCAGGAAAATGGAGTTGAGGTCAAAGATCAGCCATGATCTTGTTGAACGGCGGAGCAGGCTCGAGGGGCCGGATGGCCCACTCCTGCTCCTATTTCTTATGTTCTTTCACAGCCTCAGGACGTCCCAAAGCGCTTCACAGCCAATTAAGTACTTTTGAAGTGCAGCACACCCTCAGTACTGACCCTCCGACAGTGCAGCGCTCCCTCAGTACTGACCCTCCGACAGTGCAGCGCTCCCTCAGTACTGACCCTCCGACAGTGCAGCGCTCCCTCAGTACTGACCCTCCGACAGTGCAGCACTCCCTCAGTACTGACCCTCCGACAGTGCAGCGCTCCCTCAGTACTGACCCTCCGACAGTGCAGCGCTCCCTCAGTACTGACCCTCCGACAGTGCAGCGCTCCCTCAGTACTGACCCTCCGACAGCGCGGCGCTCCCTCAGTACTGACCCTCCGACAGAGCAGCGCTCCCTTAGTACTGACCCTCCGACAGTGAGGCGCTCCCTCAGTACTGACTCTCCGACAGTGCAGCGCTCCCTTAGTACTGACCCTCCGACAATGCGGCGCTCCCTCAGTACTGACTCTCCGACAATGCGGCGCTCCCTCAGTACTGACTCTCCGACAGTGCAGCGCTCCCTCAGTACTGACCCTCCGACAGTGCAGCGCTCCCTCAGTACTGACCCTCCGACAGTGCGGCGCTCCCTCAGTACTGACCCTCCGACAGTGCAGCGCTCCCTCAGTACTGACCCTCCGACAGTGCAGCACTCCCTCAGTACTGCCCCTCCGACAGTGCAGCGCTCCCTCAGTACTGACCCTCCGACAGTGCAGCGGTCCCTCAGTACTGACCCTCCGACAGTGCAGCGCTCCCTCAGTACTGACCCTCCGACAGTGCGGCGCTCCCTCAGTACTGACCCTCTGACAGTGCAGCGCTCCCTCAGTACTGACTCTCCGACAATGCGGCGCTCCCTCAGTACTGACTCTCCGACAATGCGGCGCTCCCTCAGTACTGACTCTCCGACAGTGCAGCGCTCCCTCAGTACTGACCCTCCGACAGTGCAGCGCTCCCTCAATACTGACCCTCCGACAGTGCAGCACTCCCTCATTACTGCACTGGGAGGGTCAGCCTGGATTATGAGCTCAAGTCCCTGGAGTGGGACTTGAACCTGTGACCTTGTGACTCAGAGGTGTGAGTGGGACCCACTGAGTAACGGCTGACACACTTGTGTTGAAAGGTCTCTGAAGGACACGAGTCAGGAGTTTCTCCCCCTCCCAGGATCTGCTCCCCCTCCACACTGCCCTCACCGGGGGAGTAACCCACAGACACCTGTAATTGGGGTTTCTCCGCGCATCAGACCGTCTGATTTCTAAAACCATCGGGGGTTAATTTTAACCTCAGCCACCCAGCGTGAAAGAAAGGGGATCGAATCGGCCGTCTGATTTACACACCCACCCGATTTACACACTCACCCAATATAAACCCCACCCGATTTACACACTCACCCAATATAAACCCCACCCGATTTACACACTCACCCAATATAAACCCCACCCGATTTACACACCCACCCAATATAAACCCCACCCGATTTACACACTCACCCAATATAAACCCCACCCGATTTACACACCCACCCAATATAAACCCCACCCGATTTACACACCCACTCAATTTACACCTGCTCTGATTTACACGTTCACCCGTTTTCCACCCCCTCCGATTTACACGTTCGCCCGATTTACACTCCCTCTGATTTACACCCCCTCTGATTTACACACTCGTCCGATTCACACACACACCCAAGTTACACACCGGCCCAATTTAAACTCCACATGATTTACACCCCCATTCGATTTCAACCCTGGCCGATTTAAACCACACAATTTGCACACCCACCTTATTTACACACCAACCCAATTTACACACCCAACCGATTTATAGACACCCACCCGATTTAACCCCACCCTGATTTACACACCTGTCTGATTTACACACCTGTCTGATTTACACACCTGTCTGATTTACACACCCATCTGATTTAACTTTCCATCGGGTGTAAATTGGGTGGTTGATTGGATCCTGTCAGTTCACACCGGGCCAGCTCCTCCCCCTCCCCCACTCTCCATCCACTTCTGTATTATATTGTGAAGACATTAATCATGGATTTTTAGTTATTAATTATTAATGCCTTGCTTATTCATCATTCATATCCAGTTATTAATCATTGAGTCACTAAAGGTTCACAATGAATTTTAATCACGGTGAAGTGGCTGTGTGAGACGATGTCCATTCCACCCTTCCCCCGCTCCGGCCACTCCTTGGACTGGACACAAGGTGTTGATCTGATCTGAACCATGTGCCTGAGTGTCCGTGAAGGCTCTGCTCCAGCAGTGGAGCAGCTCCAGGGCCCTGCAGCTGTTTCCAGATGGGTTGATTTCGCTCTCTCTGACTGGCAGTGGCTGTGCTCTCGGGGAATGTCTCTAAACTCCCGGCACTTCATCATCTTCCACCTCCTGTGAACACACAGCCGTGGGGCCTCAGACATTCGATTGGAGCTCGGCACACAGACCTGTCTGACTGTGGCCGGCCAGCGATGTGATTCATTGCCCCTGCACTGAGACACCAGGATTCATTTCAAACTCTGCTAGTAACCAATACAAAATTGTCTACGGGACAGAAAGCAGAGAGCAGTGGTGAACGGTTGTTTTTCAGACTGGAGGGAAGTTTACAGTGGTGTTCCCCAGGGGTCAGTATTAGGACCACTGCTCTTTTTGATTTATTAATGACCTGGAGTAGATAATGCATGCATTGGTTATGATCTTCCAAAATTCCCCAGATTCTAGAACAGTCCCAGCGGATTGGAAGAATGTGATCCCGCTATTCAAGAAAGAAGGGAGAGAGAAAACAGGGAACTGCAGGCCAGTTAGCCTGACATCAGTCATCAGGAAAATGCTGGAATCCATTATTAAGGACGTAGTAACAGGGCACTTAGAAAATCATAATATGATTAGGCAGAGTCAACATGGTTTTATCAAAGGCAAATCATGTTTGACAAATTTATTAGAGTCTTTTGAGGATGTAACTAGCAGGGTAGATAAAGTGGAACCAGTGGATGTCGTATTCAAAAGGCATTCCACTAGATTTACTGGAATGGTTCCAGGGATGAGGGACTTCAGTTATGTGGAGAGACTGGAGAAGCTGGGGTTGTTCTCCTTAGAACAGAGAAGGTTAAGGGGAGATTTGATCAAGGGGTTCAAAATCAGGAAGGGTTTTGATAGAGTAAATAAGGAGAAACTGTTTCCAGTGGCAGGAGGGTCGGTAACCAGAGGACACAGATTTAAGGTGATTGACAAAGGAATCAGAGGGGAGATGAGGAAACATTTTTTTACACAGCGAGTTGTTCTGATCTGGAACGCGCTGCCTGAAAGGGCGGTGGAAGCAGATTCAATAATAACTTTCAAAAGGGAATTGGAGAAATACTTGGAAGAGAAAAAGTTGCAGGGTTATGGGGAAAGAGCAGAGGAATGGGACTAATTGGATAATCCTTTCAAAGAGCCGGCACAGGCACGATGGGCTGAATGGCCTCCTCCTGTGCTGTACCATGCTATTCGATAAGGTGCCACATAAAAGGTTGTTGCACAAGATAAGGGCTCATGGGGTTGGGGGTAATATATTAGCATGGATAGAGGATTGGTTAACAGACAGAAAACAGAGAGTAGGGATAAACTGGTCATTCTCAGGTTGGCAGGCTGTAACTAGTGGGGTGCCACAAGGATCAGTGCTTGGGCCTCAGCTATTTACAATCTATATTAATGATTTGGATGAAGGGACCGAGTGTAATGTATCCAAGTTTGCTGATGATACAAAGCTAGGTGGGAAAGTAAGCTGTGAGGAGGACACAGAGAGTCTGCAAAGGGATAGAGACATAGGAACAGGAGTAGGCCATTCAGCCCCTCGTGCCTGTTCTGCCATTTGATAAGATCATGGCTGATCTGTGATCTAACTCCATATACCTGCCTTTGGCCCATATCCCTTAATACCTTTGGTTGCCAAAAAGCTATCTATCTCAGATTTAAATTTAGCAATTGAGCTAGTATCAATTGCCGTTTGTGGAAGAGAGTTCCAAACTTCTACCACCCTTTGTGTGTAGAAATGTTTTCTAATCTCACTCCTGAAAGGTCTGGCTCTAATTTTTAGACTGTGCCCCCTACTCCTAGAATCCCCAACCAGCGGAAATAGTTTCTCTCTATCCACCCTATCCATTCCCCTTAATATCTTATAAACTTCGATCAGATCACCCCTTAACCTTCGAAACTCCAGAGAATACAACCCCAATTTGTGTAATCTCTCCTCGTAACTTAACCCTTGAAGTCCGGGCATCATTCTAGTAAACCTACGCTGCACTCCCTCCAAGGCCAATATGTCCTTCCGAAGGTGCGGTGCCCAGAACTGCTCACAGTACTCCAGGTGCGGTCTAACCAGGGTTTTGTATAGCTGCAGCATAACTTCTGCCCCTTTGTACTCCAGTCCTCTAGATATAAAGGCCAGCATTCCATTAGCCTTACTGATTATTTTCTGCACCTGTTCATTGCACTTCAATGATCTATGTACCTGAACCCCTAAGTCCCTTTGGACATCCACTGTTTTTAACTTTTTACCATTTAGAAAGTACCCTGTTCGATCCTTTTTTGATCCAAAGTGGATGACCTCACATTTGTCTACATTGAATTCCATTTGCCACAGTTTTGCCCATTCACCTAATCTATCAATATCGCTTTGTAATTTTATGTTTTCATCTACACTGCTTACAATGCCACCAATCTTTGTGTCATCGGCAAACTTAGATATGAGACTTTCTAAGCCTTCATCTAAGTCGTTAATAAATATTGTGAATAATCGAGGCCCCAAGACAGATCCCTGCGGGACTCCACTAGTCACATCCTGCCAATGTGAGTACCTACCCATTATCCCTACTCTCTGTCGCCTTTCGCTCAGTCAACTTCCTAACCAAGTCCGTACTTTTCTCTCAATTCCATGGGCTTCTATCTTAGCTAACAGTCTCTTATGTGGGACCTTATCAAATGCCTTCTGGAAGTCCATATAAATAACATCCATTGATATGCCCCTGTCCACTACTTTAGTCGTCTCTTCAAAAAATTCAATCAGGTTTGTCAGGCACGACCTACCTTTCACAAATCCATGCTGGCTCTCTCTGATTAACTGAAAATTCTCGAGGTGTTCAGTCACCCTATCCTTAATTATAGACTCCAGCATTTTCCCCACAACAGATGTTCGGCTAACTGGTCTATAATTCTCCGGTTTCCCTCTCTCTCCTTTCTTAAAAAGGAGTGACATGTGCAATTTTCCAATCCAGAGGGACAGTTCCTGAATCTAGAGAACTTTGAAAGATTATAGTTAGGGCATCTGCAATGTGCTCACCTACTTCCTTTAAAATCCTGGGATGGAAACCATCTGGTCCTGGGGATTTGTCACTCTTTAGTGCTATTATTTTCTTCATTACTGTTGCTTTACTTATGTTAATTTTATTGAGTCCCTGTCCCCGATTCAATATTAGTTTTCTTGGGATTTCCGGCATGCTATCCTCTTTTTCTACTGTAAATACTGACGCAAAATAATCGTTCAACATGTCCGCCATTTCCCCATCGTCAATGACAATATCCCCACTTTCAGTTTTTAAGGGGCCAACACTGCTCCTGACCATCCTCTTTTTCCTAATATCACTATAAAAGTTCTTTGTATTGGTTTTGATATCCCTTGCAAGTTTCTTTTCATACTCTCTTTTTGTAGCTCTTACTATCTGTTTTTTGACCCTTTGTTGATCTTTGTATCTTTCCCATTCACCAGGATCTGTGCCATTTTTTGCCTTTTTGTATGCCCTTTCCTTATGTCTTACACTGTCCCTTACCTCTTTAGTTGTCCATGGCTGTTTTTTTTGGCAAGTAGAGTTCTTGCCCCTCAGGGGTATAAACCAATTCTGTATCACGTTAAATGTTTCTTTAAACATTTCCCACTGATCATCAGTCGTTTTACCCATTAACAGATTTGCCCAGTTTACTGTGGACAGTCTCTGTCTCATCCCATTGAAGTCGGCCTTGCCCAAGTCTAGAATCTTAGCAGCTGATTCACTTTTTTCCCTTTCAAACACTACATTGAACTCGATCATGTTATGATCACTATTGGATAGATGTTCACGCACAGTTAAGCTGTTAACTAAATCTGGTTCATTACTCATTACTAAATCTAGTATGGTTTGCCCCCTTGTTGCCTCCAGGACATACTGCTGTAGAAAACTATCCCGGACACACTCAAGAAATTCACTACCTTTCTGACAGTTGCTAGTCTGCTTTTCCCAATCTATGTGAAGTTTAAAGATGTAGACGGGTTAAGTGAATGGGCAAGAAGGTGGCAGATGGAGTATAATGTGGGGAAATATGAGGTTGTTATCTTTGGTAGGAAGAATAGAAAAGCAGAATATTTTTTAAATGGTGAGAAACTATTAAATGTTGGTGTCCAGAGACACTTGGGTGTCCTCATATAACACAAAAAGTTAACATGCAGTTAGGAAAGCAAATGGAATGTTGGCCTTTATTGCAAGGGGGGTTGGAGTACAAGAGTAAGGAAGTCTTACTACAATTGTACAGGGCATTAGTGAGACCTCACCAGAAGTATTGTGTACAGTTTTAGTCTCCTTATCTAAGGAAGGATATACTTGCCTTAGAGGCGGTGCAATGAAGGTTCACTAGATTAATTCCTGGGATGAGAGGGTTGTCCTATGAGGAGAGATTGAGTAGAATGGGCCTATACTCTCTGGAGTTTAGAAGAATGAGAGGTGATCTCATTGAAACATATAAGATTCTGAGGGGGCTTGACAGGGTAGATGCTGAGAGATTGTTTCCCCTGGCTAGAGAGTCTAGAACTAGGGGGCATAGTCTCAGGATAAGGGGATTGGCCATTTAAGACTGAGATGAGGAGGAATTTCTTCACTCAGAGGGTTGTGAATCTTTGGAATTCTCTACCCCAGAGGGCTGTGGATGCTGAGTGGTTGAGTGTATTCAAGGCTGAGATCGATAGATTTTTGGACTCTTGGGGAATCAAGGGATATGGGGATCGGGCAGGAAAGTGGAGTTGAGTTCGAAGATCAGCCATGATCTGATTGAATGGTGGAGCAGGCTCAAGGGGCCGAATGGCCTACTCCTGCTCCTATTTCTTATGTTCTTATGGACTTGGGTATACAGGATATAATTTCAAAGTTTGCAGATAACACGAAACTTGGAAATGTTGTAAACAAAGTGGAGGATAGTAACAAATTTCAGAAGGACATCGACAGACTGGTGAAATGGGCAGACACATGGCAGATGAAATTTAACCCAGAGAAGTGTGAAGTGATGCATTTTGATAGGAAGAATGAGGAGAGGCAATATAAACTAAATGGTACAATTTTAAAGGGGGTGCAGGAACAGAGAGACCTGGGGGTGCACATACACAAATCTTTGAAGGTGGCAGGACAAGTTGAGAAGGCTGTAAAAAAACATGTGGGATCCTGGGCTTTATTAATAGAGGCACAGAGTACAAAAGCAAGGAAGTTATGCTAAACCTTTATAAATCATTGATTAGGCCTCAGCTGGAGTATTGTGTTTAATTCTGGGCTCCACACTTTAGGAAGGATGTCAGTGATGTGGAGAGACTGGAGAAGCTGGGGTTGTTCTCCTTAGAGCAGAGAAGGTTAAGGGGAGATTTAATCGAGGTGTTCAAAATCATGAGGGATTTTGACAGAGTAAATGAGGAGAAACTGTTTCCAGTGGCAGGAGGGTCAGTAACCAGAGGACACGGATTTAAGGTGATCGGCAAAAGAACCAGAGGGGGAGATGAGGAGAATTTTCTTTACACAGCAAATTGTTCTGATCTGGAATTCACTGCCTGAAAGGGCGGTGGAAGCAGATTCAATAATAACTTTCAAAAGGGAATTGGATAAATACTTGAAGGCAAAATATTTGCAGGGCTCTGGGGAAAGAGCGGGGGAGTGGGACTAAAGACCAGGCTCTAGTATTCGATCCTTCACCAGCTGGTCATCCAATTTTAACAGGTCAAACACTTAACTCCTGGAAACATGGCAGACCCCATTCTCAATTAGAATGTGGGCCAACTTCACCTCCCCTTGAGCTCCAACCAATCTCACCAAATTGCTTTGGGGTCAAAATCCTCCTTCCAGAGCAAAAAGCCGCCTCTATCTTCCATCCCATAATAGGTACAGACATGGATAGCAGATGGGAACCATGGAAACTGGAGTGGTATTAACCACAGTTCATGCAAGACACTCTGGCCTATGGACTTGGAGGGTTAAATTATGAGGACAGGTTACATAGAGTTTAGAAGATTAAGGGGTGATCTAATCGAGGGGTTTAAGATGATTAAAGGATTTGATAGGGTCGATAGAGAGAAACTATTTCCTCTGGTGGGGGGAGTCCAGAACAAGGGGGCAGAACCTTAAAATTAGAGCTGGGCCGTTCAGGGGTGATGTCAGGAAGCACTTCTTCACACAAAGGGGAGTGGAAATCTGGAACTCTCTCCCCCAAAAAAGCTGTTGGGTGTCAATTGGAGCTTTTAAGACTGAGATCGATAGATTTTGTTGGGTAAGGGGATCAGGGGATATGAGGCAAAGGAGGGTAAATGGTGTTGAGGTGCAGATCGGCCATGATCTGATGGAATAGCAGAACAGGCTTGAGGGGCTGAATGGCCTCCTCCTGTTACAATGTTCCTATGAAACTCACCTCCTTTATTTCAGCCAACTCACATTACAAGCCTTCCAGGTCCCCTCCCCGCACTGCATCAGTCAGCGGTTCTCCAGCACCTTCCCCTACACACCACTCACACTGGCAAACGAACCTCACCCCAAATCTATCAACCCCACGGAATTATCTCATTTACTGGTCTCATTTCAAAAAGTATCATTGTTTGACATTCATGGTCAATATCGAGAGGCAAAAGTCAAAGGTTCAGGGTCAGGGGTCATTGTCAGTGAGCAAAGATCATTTCTGAGGGTTCAAGGGTCAGAGTCAAAGGGTCAGGGTCACTGCCAGGGACCACTGTCAATGGGTAAAGATCATTACTGAGGAATCAAGAATCACAATCAAGGGGCCCGGAATGGGGTCAGAGACTCCGGGGTCACAGTCGAGGGGTGAGGGTCACTATCGAGGGGTCAGGGACACTGTTGAGGGGTCAGGGTCAGTGTAGGTGGGTCAGGGTCAATGTAGGGAGGTCAGGGTCAGTGTAGGGGGGTGAGGGTCACTGTCGAGGGGTCAGGCTTACTGTCGAGGGGTAATATTCCCATTGACGGGGTGGATATCGCAGTGTGCTGATGGACTGGGCACAGTGTGACACACTCTGTCACTCTCACTCTCACTCTGTCATTCTCACTCTGTCACTCTGTCACTCTCAATCTCACTCTGTCACTCTGTCTCTGTCACTCTGTCACTGTCACTCTGTCACTCTCACTCTCACTGTCTCTGTCACTCTCACTGTCTCTGTCACTCTCACTATCTCTGTCACTCTGTCACTCTGTCATTGTTCCTCTGTCACTCTCACTCTGTCACTGTCACTCTCACTCTGTCACACTCTCACTCTGTCACTCTCACTCTGTAACTGTCACACTCTCACTCTGTCACTCTCACTCTGTCACTATCACTCTGTCACACTCTCACTCTGTCACTCCCACTCTGTCTCTGTCTCTCTCACTCTGTCTCTCTCACTCTGTCTCTGTCTCTCTCACTCTGTCTCTGTCACTCTGTCTCTCTCACTCTGTCTCTGTCTCTGTCACTCTGTCTCTCTCACTCTGTCTCTGTCTCTGTCACTCTGTCTCTCTCACTCTGTCTCTGTCTCTGTCACTCTGTCACTCTTACTCTGTCTCTCTCACTCTGTCTCTGTCTCTGTCACTCTGTCTTTGTCACTCTGTCTCTGTCACTCTGACTCTGTCACTCCCACTCTGTCTCTGTCTCTGTCACTCTGTCTCTGTCTCTGTCTCTATCACTCTGTCTCTCTCACTCTGTCTCTGTCACTCTGTCTCTCTCACTCTGTCTCTGTCTCTGTCACTCTGTCTCTCTCACTCTGTCTCTGTCTCTGTCACTCTGTCTCTCACACTCTGTCTCTGTCACTCTGTCTCTCTCACTCTGTCTCTGTCACTCTGTCTCTCACTCTGTCTCTGTCTCTGTCACTCTGTCTCTCTCACTCTGTCTCTGTCTCTGTCACTCTGTCTCTCTCACTCTGTCTCTGTCTCTGTCAGTCACTCTCCTCGATTCTCCAGTCTCTCGATTTCTCTGCCACTTTCAATAATTGAATTTCATTTTATTAACTTTCAGCTCAATTTAATTAAGATCCTTTGGGATTCACGTACTGCAACTCTTTCATCTCTTCTCCAGCCCATAAGTCTGCTCACTGCGTGTAGATCCCTGGGGGAATGGGAAGATGATCACTCAGCTTCCCATTCAGCTCACGTTTCTGGATTACTCCGAGCACATGTGGCGGGTCATCAATTACATTTGTTGGAAAATTAGATTCACCAGATGCTGTGAGAAAGCAAAAGAACAATTTTTTAAAAAATTCATTCTATGGATGTGGCCGGCATTTATTGCCCATCCATAATTGCCCCTTGAGAAGGTGGTGGTGAGCCGCCTTCTTGAACCGCTGCAGTCCGTGTGGTGACGGTTCTCCCACAGTGCTGTTAGGAAGGGAGTTCCAGGATTTTGACCCAGCGACGATGAAGGAACGGCCGATATATTTCCAAGTCGGGATGGTGTGTGACTTGGAGGGGAACGTGCAGGTGGTGTTGTTCCCATCTGCCTGCTGCTCTTGTCCTTCTAGGTGGTAGAGGTCGCGGGTTTGGGACGTGCTGTCGAAGAAGCCTTGCCGAGTTGCTGCAGTGCATCCTGTGGATGGTACACACTGCAGCCACAGTGCGCCGGTGGTGAAGGGAGTGAATGTTTAGGGTGGTGGATGGGGTGCCAATCAAGCGGGCTGCTTTGTCCTGGATGGTGTCGAGCTTCTTGAGTGTTGTTGGAGCTGCACTCATCCAGGCTAGAATGCAGAGCTTAACACAGACTTACTCCACAGCCCTTCCCTTCTCTCCCGGCTGACTCTCCGAGAACCCCCTTTCCTCTCACACTCTGCAGGCAGCAGCTTCCCTCTCACACTCCGCCTGTTCCAGGCAGTAAGTAGATTGGTGGGATGTTAATGAGGCCCAGGAGCTAAAATAGCACAGGCCTGATATCCGCAAGAGCGGGTGAATTTCTAACCCACCTCTTCACCCGCCTGGAGTTCAACTCAGATCCTCACTTTCTACCAGAGGTCGCTGGAGGTGTCAGCCGAGGCTCAGGGCGGAGCACTCTCGCCTCTGAGTCAGGAGGTCATGGGTTCGCACCAGAGACTTGAGCCCATTATCCAGGCCGACACTCCCAGTGCAGGACTGAGGGAGCGCTGCACTGTCGGAGGGTCAGTACTGAGGGAGCGCTGCACTGTCGGAGGGTCAGTACTGAGGGAGTGCTGCACTGTCGGAGGGTCAGTACTGAGGGAGCGCTGCACTGTCGGAGGGTCAGTACTGAGGGAGCGCTGCACTGTCGGAGGGTCAGTACTGAGGGAGCGCTGCACTGTCGGAGGGTCAGTACTGAGGGAGCGCTGCACTGTCGGGGGGTCAGTACTGAGGGAGCGCTGCACTGTCGGAGGGTCAGTACTGAGGGAGCGCTGCACTGTCGGAGGGTCAGTACTGAGGGAGCGCTGCACTGTCGGAGGGTCAGTACTGAGGGAGCGCTGCACTGTCGGAGGGTCAGTACTGAGGGAGCGCTGCACTGTCGGGGGGTCAGTACTGAGGGAGCGCTGCACTGTCGGAGGGTCCGTACTGAGGGAGTGCTGCACTGTCGGAGGGTCAGTACTGAGGGAGCGCTGCACTGTCGGAGGGGCAGTACTGAGGGAACGCTGCACTGTCGGAGGTGCCGTCAATCGGGCGAGACGTTAAACCGAGGCCCCGTCTGCCCTCACAGGGGGACGTAGAGGATCCGATGGCCACTATTTCAAAGAAGAGCAGGGGGAGTTCTCCCCGGTGCCCTGGGTCAATATTTATCCCTCAAGCAACATCACTAAAAACAGATTATCTGGTCATTATCACATTGCTGTTTGTGGGATCTTGCTGTGCACAAATTGGCTGCCGCGTTTCCTACATTACAACAGTGACTACACTTCAAAATTACTTCATTGTCTGTAAATCGCTTTGGGACGTCCTGAGGTGGGTGAAAGACGCTGTAGAAATGGGAGTTCTTTCTTTGGATCGATAGCAGTGAGGACCCTGGACAATGCTTTCCTCCCCATCGCTCAGGGACACTGAGTCCAATGGCAGCTTTCGACTGCTGTCTTGACTGGGAGGAGCTGACCCGTCACGGACAGCGGTCAAACCTCGGTCCTGCTGAGTCTGTGACCCCCCTGGACTTTCCACTGCTAATCACAATCGCTATTGATCGGTGGGAGAGACAAATGACCCTGAGTGGCCCGAGTATCATCGAGAGAGAATTGTTTAAACTCTCCCTGAGCTCTCTGACCTTCTCTGTTTGATGGTTTCTCACTCGGCCTCAATTGAGTCACAGATCATGACTCAAATACACGGGCCCAGAAATCACTGCTGCCGATATTAGTGGGGAGAAGGTTAACGTGTTATTACAGTACGTTTCTGACCGCAAATCTAACATGGCTGCAGCCCGTTTATTTTTACATTAAAAGACCAGACTTAGGAACATCAGACTGGCAGTAAAAGGCTAACAGGGATTCCTAATCTAGAGTTTGTTCACCTCAGAGCGCTGACCGGTCGTCTCAGAGCGCTGACCGGTCGTCTCAGAGCGCTGACCGGTCGTCTCAGAGCGCTGACCGGTCGTCTCAGAGCTCTGACCGGTCGTCTCAGAGCGCTGACCGGTCGTCTCAGAGCTCTGACCGGTCGTCTCAGAGCGCTGACCGGTCGTCTCAGAGCGCTGACCGGTCGTCTCAGAGCGCTGACCGGTCGCCTCAGAGCGCTGACCGGTCGTCTCAGAGCTCTGACCGGTCGTCTCAGAGCGCTGACCGATCACCTCAGAGCGCTGACCGATCATGTTTGGCTGCAATAAAGAAAATAATCAGACATGGTGTTGGATCCATTCACGGGGGAATCGAGGGGAGTCCACACTGGGTGTTCCCATTCACGGGGATGGAGGGGAGTCCACACTGGGTGTTCCCATTCACGGGGATGGAGGGGAGTCCACACTGGGTGTTCCCATTCACGGGGATGGAGGGGAGTCCACACTGGGTGTTCCCATTCACGGGGGGATGGAGGGGAGTCCACACGGGGTGTTCCCATTCACAGGGGGATGGAGGGGAGTCCACACTGGGTGTTCCCATTCACAGGGGAATCGAGGGGAGTCCACACTGGGTGTTCCCATTCACAGGGGGATGGAGGGGAGTCCACACTGGGTGTTCCCATTCACAGGGGAATCGAGGGGAGTCCACACGGGGTGTTCCCATTCACAGGGGGATGGAGGGGAGTCCACACTGGGTGTTCCCATTCACAGGGGAATCGAGGGGAGTCCACACTGGGTGTTCCCATTCACAGGGGGATGGAGGGGAGTCCACACTGGGTGTTCCCATTTACGGGGATGGAGGGGAGTCCACACTGGGTGTTCCCATTCACAGGGGGATGGAGGGGAGTCCACACTGGGTGTTCCCATTCACAGGGGGATGGAGGGGAGTCCACACTGGGTGTTCCCATTCACAGGGGGATGGAGGGGAGTCCACACTGGGTGTTCCCATTCACAGGGGGATGGAGGGGAGTCCACACTGGGTGTTCCCATTCAAAGGGGGATGGAGGGGAGTCCACACTGAGTGCACTGTTCCTGTACGAGGTGAATGGGAACAGTGCACCCAGTGAGGACTCCCCTCCGTCCCCCTGTGAGTGGGAACCCCCAGGGTGGACTCCATCTGGAGCGCAGTGTGCAGGGGGCACAGGAAGGAGGTTATGTAGAGCCATAGGAACAGGAGGAGGCCATTCAGCCCATTGAGCATGTTCTGCCATTTGATCCAGTTGTGCCTGATCTGTATCTTAACTCCATTTTCCCGCCTTTGCTCCGTATCCCTCGATCCCCTCACCCAACAAAAATCTATCGATTTCAGTCTTGAAAACTCCAATTGACCCCCAGCCTCAACAGCTTTTTGGGGGAGAGAGTTCCAGATTCCCACTCCCCTTTGTGTGATGAAGTGCTTCCTGACATCACCCCTGAACGGCCTGGCTCTAATTTTAAGGTTCTGCCCCCTTGTTCTGGACTCCCCCCACCAGAGGAAATAGTTTCTCTCTATCGACCCGATCGAATCCTTCAATCATCTTAAACACCTCGATTAGATCACCCCTTAATCTTCTAAACTCGAGGGAATACAAGCCCAGTCTCTGCAACCTGTCCTCGTAATTTAACCCTTTAAGTGACATAGGAACGGGAGTAGATTAGCCCCTCGTGCCTGTTTGGCCATTCAACGAGATCATGGTTGATCTGTGACCTAACTCTATATACCCGCCTTAGCCCCATATCCCTTAGTACCGTTAGTTAACAAAAATCCATCAATCTCAGATTTAAAATTAACAATTGAGCTAGCATCAACTGCCATTTCCGGAAGAGAGTTCCAAACTCCTACCACCCTTTGCGTGTAGAAATGTTTCCTAACTTCACTCCCGAAAGTCCTCGCTCTAATTTTTAGGCTGTGTCCCCTAGTCCTAGACTCCCCAACCAGCGGAAAAAGTTTCTCTCTATCTGTTCTCCTCAATATCTTGAAAACTTTAATCAAATTAATGACTTGGACTTGGGTGTACAGGGCACAATTTCAAAATTTGCAGATGATACAAAACTTGGAAGTGTAGTGAACAATGAGGAGGATAGTGATAGACTTCAAGAGGATACGGACAGGCTGGTGGAATGGGCGGACACGTGGCAGATGAAATTTAACACAGAAAAATGAGAAGTACAATTCTAAAAGGGAGACAGGAACAGAGAGATCTGGGGGTATATGTGCACAAATCGTTGAAGGTGGCAGGGCAGGTTGAGAAAGTGTTTAAAAAAGCATACGGGATCCTGGGCTTTATAAATAGAGGCACAGAGTACAAAAGTATGGAAGTCATGATGAACCTTTATAAAACACTGGTTCGGCTACAACTGGAGTATTGTGTCCAATTCTGGGCACCGCACTTTAGGAAAGATGTGAAGGCCTTAGAGAGGGTGCAGAAGAGATTTACTAGAATGATTCCAGGGATGAGGGACTTTAGTTACGTGAACAGACTGGAGAAGCTGGGATTGTTCTCCTTGCAACAGAGAAGGTTGAGAGGAGATTTGATCGAGGTATTCAAAATCATGCAGGGTCTAGACAGAATAGATAGAGAGAAACTGTTCCCATTGGCGGAAGGGTCAAGGACCAGAGGACAAAGATTTAAGGTGATTGGCAAAAGAACCAAAGGTGACATGAGGAAAATCCTTTTTACACAGCGAGTGTTTAGGATCTGGAATGCACTGCCCGAGGGGGTGGTGGAGGCAGATTCAATCATGGCCTTCAAAAGGGAACTGGATAAGTGCTTGAAAGGAGAAAAATTTGCAGGGCTACGGGGAAATGGCGGAGGAGTGGGACTAGCTGAATTGCTCTTGCATAGAGCCGGCACAGACTCGATGGGCCGAATGGCCTCCTTTCATGCTGTAACCTTTCTATGATTCTATGAAATCACCCCTTAATCTTCCAAATTCGAAGGAATACAGACTCTAGTTTGTGTAATCTCTCCTCATAATTTAACCCGAATGGCCTCCTTCTGTGCTGTAACCTTTCTATGATCCTATGAACCCTTTGAGTCCAGGTATCATTCCAGTAAATCTACTGCCCTCCCTCTGCCCCTGTGAACTGTGGGGGTCAGAGCCAGTGTTCCCACGATTGACACCGCAAAGAAACCCACCCCAATTATTGGTCCCCACTGTCGTTTCCCTTTCCCCCCGCCCCCGAGATCTCCTTCCCCAAGGTCGTCCACCTCCACCTCAGCCCTTCCTGCTTTCAAAAGCCTCCATTAAATCTTTCCCTTTGATCAGTCTCTCATCTTTCCCCCAGAGCCCTGATTTTTTCCCCGATTTTTCTCTTCCTGTTTTAGATTTCAGCCGTGGCTCAGTTGGTGTCACTCTCGCCTCTGAGTCAGAAGGTCATGGGTTCAAGTCCAGAGACTCGGGCAAAAAATCCAGGCTTTAGTGCAGTACTGAGGGAGGGTCAGTACTGAGGGAGGGTCAGTACTGAGGGAGGGTCAGTACTGAGGGAGGGTCAGTACTGAGGGAGGGTCAGTACTGAGGGAGGGTCAGTACTGAGGGAGCGCTGCACTGTCGGAGGGTCAGTACTGAGGGAGCGCCGCACTGTCGGAGGGTCAGTGCTAAGGGAGGGTCAGTACTGAGGGAGCGCCGCACTGTCGGAGGGTCAGTGCTAAGGGAGGGTCAGTACTGAGGGAGCGCCGCACTGTCGGAGGGTCAGTGCTGAGGGAGGGTCAGTACTGAGGGAGCGCTGCACTGTCGGAGGGTCAGTACTGAGGGAGCGCTGCACTGTCGGAGGGTCAGTGCTGAGGGAGCGCCGCACTGTCGGAGGGTCAGTACTGAGGGAGCGCTGCACTGTCAGAGGGTCAGTACTGAGGGAGCGCTGCACTGTCGGAGGGTCAGTACTGAGGGAGCGCCGCACTGTCGGAGGGTCAGTACTGAGGGACGTATTGTGGGAGAACAATGAGCTTCACAGGGATGTTATGGATAACAGTGAGGAGCAGCAGGCAGGAGACGAAGAGAGAATTGTGAGAAAGTTACAGAGAGAGGCAATAAGCCAGTCCCTTTATTGCCTTCTCACCATATCCCTCAATCCCACCTACCCATCTTATCCCTATAGTTGTTTATTTTGTGGCCCTGTGGACTGGATCCCACTCAAACCCAGATTTATCTGTGGGCCTTTATATTGCCCCGAGCACTAATGTATCCAGTTTGCACTGACCAGCATATCATAGGGGGACGAGCAGAGCCTGATTAAGATTAAGTCCCCCCCTTGGGTCTGGGTGTTTATCCCCCCCCGGGCCCGGGTGTTAATTCCCCCCCTGGGCCCGGGTGTTAATTCCCCCCCTGGGCCCGAGTGTTAATCCCCCCGCCCCGGGCCCGAGTGTTAATCCCCCCCTGGGTCTGGGTGTTAATCCCCCCGGGCCCGGGTGTTAATCCCCCCCTGGGCCCGGGTGTTAATTCCCCCCCTGGGTCTGGGTGTTAATCCCCCCTGGGCCTGGGTGTTAATTCTCCCCCTGGGTCTGGGTGTTAATCCCCCCTGGGCCCAGGTGTTAATCCCCCCCTGGGCCCGGGTGTTAATTACCCCCCTGGGTCTGGGTGTTAATCCCCCCTGGGCCCGGGTGTTAATCCCCCCCTGGGCCCGGGTGTTAATCCCCCCTGGGCCCGGGTGTTAATCCCCCCCTGGGCCCGGGTGTTAATCCCCCCTGAGCCCGGGTGTTAATCCCCCCTGGACCCGGGTGTTAATCCCCCCTGGGCCCGGGTGTTAATCCCCCCTGGGCCCGGGTGTTAATCCCCCCTGGGCCCGGGTGTTAATTCCCCCTGGGCCCGGGTGTTAATTCCCCCCTGGGTCTGTGTGTTAATCCCCACCTGGGCCCGGGTGTTAATCCCCCCGGGCCCGGGTGTTAATTCCCCCCCTGGGCCCGGGTGTTAATTCCCCCCTGGGCCCGGGTGTTAATTCCCCCCTGGGTCTGGGTGTTAATCCCCCCGGGCCCGGGTGTTAATCCCCCCCTGGGCCCGGGTGTTAATTCCCCCCCTGGGCCTGGGTGTTAATCCCCCCCGGGCCCGGGTGTTAATTCCCCCCCTGGGCCCGGGTGTTAATTCCCCCCCTGGGCCTGGGTGTTAATCCCCCCCTGGGCCCAGGTGTTAATCCCCCCTGCGCCCGGGTGTTAATCCCCCCCTGGGCCCGGGTGTTAATTCCCCCTGGGCCCGGGTGTTAATCCCCCCCTGGGCCCGGGTGTTAATTCCCCCCCTGGGCCTGGGTGTTAATCCCCCCTGGGCCCGGGTGTTTTCCCCCCCTGGGCCCGGGTGTTAATCCCCCCCTGGGCCCGGGTGTTAATTCCCCCCTGGGCCCGGGTGTTAATTCCCCCCCTGGGCCCGGGTGTTAATCCCCCCCTGGGCCCGGGTGTTAATTCCCCCCTGGGCCTGGGTGTTAATCCCCCCCTGGGCCCGGGTGTTAATCCCCCCCCTGGGCCCGGGTGTTAATCCCCCCCTGGGCCCGGGTGTTAATTCCCCCCCTGGGCCCGGGTGTTAATCCCCCCCTGGGCCCGGGTGTTTTCCCCCCCTGGGCCCGGGTGTTAATTCCCCCCCTGGGTCTGGGTGTTAATCCCCCCTGGGCCCGGGTGTTAATTCTCCCCCTGGGTCTGGGTGTTAATCCCCCCCTGGGCCCAGGTGTTAATCCCCCCCTGGGCCCGGGTGTTAATTACCCCCCTGGGTCTGGGTGTTAATCCCCCCTGGGCCCGGGTGTTAATCCCCCCCTGGGCCCGGGTGTTAATCCCCCCTGGGCCCGGGTGTTAATCCCCCCCTGGGCCCGGGTGTTAATCCCCCCTGAGCCCGGGTGTTAATCCCCCCTGGACCCGGGTGTTAAACCCCCCTGGGCCCGGGTGTTAATCCCCCCTGGGCCCGGGTGTTAATCCCCCCTGGGCCCGGGTGTTAATTCCCTCCTGGGCCCGGGTGTTAATTCCCCCCTGGGTCTGTGTGTTAATCCCCACCTGGGCCCGGGTGTTAATCCCCCCCGGGCCCGGGTGTTAATTCCCCCCCTGGGCCCGGGTGTTAATTCCCCCCTGGGCCCGGGTGTTAATTCCCCCCCTGGGTCTGGGTGTTAATCCCCCCCGGGCCCGGGTGTTAATCCCCCCCTGGGCCCGGGTGTTAATTCCCCCCCTGGGCCTGGGTGTTAATCCCCCCCGGGCCCGGGTGTTAATTCCCCCCCTGGGCCCGGGTGTTAATTCCCCCCCTGGGCCTGGGTGTTAATCCCCCCCTGGGCCCGGGTGTTAATCCCCCCTGCGCCCGGGTGTTAATCCCCCCCTGGGCCCGGGTGTTAATTCCCCCTGGGCCCGGGTGTTAATCCCCCCCTGGGCCCGGGTGTTAATTCCCCCCCTGGGCCTGGGTGTTAATCCCCCCTGGGCCCGGGTGTTTTCCCCCCCTGGGCCCGGGTGTTAATCCCCCCCTGGGCCCGGGTGTTAATTCCCCCCTGGGCCCGGGTGTTAATTCCCCCCCTGGGCCCGGGTGGTAATCCCCCCCTGGGCCCGGGTGTTAATTCCCCCCTGGGCCTGGGTGTTAATCCCCCCCTGGGCCCGGGTGTTAATTCCCCCCCTGGGCCCGGGTGTTAATCCCCCCCTGGGCCCGGGTGTTAATTCCCCCCCTGGGCCCGGGTGTTAATCCCCCCCTGGGCCCGGGTGTTTTCCCCCCCTGGGCCCGGGTGTTAATTCCCCCCCTGGGCCCGGGTGTTAATTCCCCCCCTGGGCCCGGGTGTTAATCCCCCCCTGGGCCCGGGTGTTAATTCCCCCCCTGGGTCTGGGTGTTAATCCCCCCTGGGCCCGGGTGTTAATCCCCCCTGGGCCCGGGTGTTAATTCCCCCCCTGGGCCCGGGTGTTAATCCCCCCCTGGGCCCGGGTGTTAATCCCCCCCTGGGCCCGGGTGTTAATTCCCCCCTGGGCCCGGGTGTTAATTCCCCCCCCGGGCCTGGGTGTTAATCCCCCCCTGGGCCCGGGTGTTAATTCCCCCCCTGGGCCTGGGTGTTAATCCCCCCCTGGGCCCGGGTGTTAATTCCCCCCTGGGCCCGGGTGTTAATTCCCCCCTGGGCCCGGGTGTTAATTCCCCCCCTGGGCCCGGGTGTTAATCCCCCCCTGGGCCCGGGTGTTTTCCCCCCCATGGAAAGGAACGAATGCCGAATGAGATATTTTGAGGAAATTAAATGTGATTCCATTCACGGGGAAACGAGTGGCCTTTTCGATGAAGTTGTCACCTGTCAGAGAGAATTAAGGAATGAGCCAGTCGGGTGTGTCGAGCGAGTGTCTGGCATTAAACAGCGGGCCAATCCCACCCAGGGACCTTTATCCCTGAATCTCATCTCCCCGAACAACTTTATCATCGTTTCTGCTCCCAGACCTGCAAATAGACCAGGAATTACAGGCTGCCCTCAGCTGAACTCTGAGTGAGAGTGGATGGTGACACCAGTCAGTTACCCCGAGAGGAGGGAGGGGGGGAACTGTCTCAGACCCCCCCAACATTCATGTTCGGATGAGACATCTGCCCTCTGGGGAGGGGGGGCATGGAGGGAAAGGGGAGAGGGAGGGGGAGGTGAGGGGAGGTGGAGGGGGGCATGGAGGGAAAGGGGAGGGGGAGGGGGAGGGGAAGTGGAGGGAGACCATGGAGGGGGAGCTGGGGAGGGGAGTAGAGGGGGAGTGGGGGAGAGGGAGTGGGGAGAGGAAGCGAGGGAGGGGAGGTGGAGGGGGGCATGGAGGGAAAAGGGAGGGGGAGGGGAGGGAAGGGGAGGTGGAGGGGGGCATGGAGGGAAAGGGGAGGGGGAGGGGGAGGGGAAGTGGAGGGAGACCATGGAGGGGGAGCTGGGGAGGGGAGTAGAGGGGGAGTGGGGGAGAGGGAGTGGGGAGAGGAAGCGAGGGAGGGGAGGTGGAGGGGGGCATGGAGGGAAAAGGGAGGGGAGGGAAGGGGAGGGGGAGCGGGAGAGGGAGGGGAAGTGGAGGGTGGTGGATGGAGGCATCCCGCAACCCCAACCTATAGTTTGTGTGCTTTTTCTCCTTATTCAAACACTGCCATTCGGCCCCTCGAGCCTGTTCCGCCATTCAATTAGATCTCGGCTGATCTGTATCTTAACTCCATTTACCCGCCTTGGGTCCGTAACCCATAATCCCCTCACCCAACAAAAATCCATCAATCTCAGATTTGAAAACTCCAATTGACCCCCAGCCTCAACAGCTTTTTTGGGGGAGAGAGTTCCAGATTTCCACTCCCCTTTGTGTGAAGAAGTGCTTCCTGACATCACCCCTGAACGGCCGAGCTCTAATTTTAAGGTTCTGCCCCCTTGTTCTGGACTCTCCCACCAGAGGAAATAGTTTCTCTCTATCGACCCTATCGAATCCTTTAATCATCTTAAACACCTCGATTAGATCACCCCTTAATCTTCTAAACTCGAGGGAATACAAGCCCAGTCTCTGCAACCTGTCCTCGTAATTTAACCCTTTAAGCCCCAGTATCATCCTGGTGAATTAGGGGTGGTCTCCCCAGCTTCCTGCCGGGTTGGGGGGGGGGGTCAGTGTCCGAGACCCCACACTTACACCAGCACCGTGGACTCCTGGGAATTTGAGGGTCCCGCTCTGTAGAACGCAGACCGTGCAACAGACGACCAATCAGGTGAATCAGCAGAAAACAAGTGCAACAGATTTCATTGGATTACAGAACTTGTGTTTTGCACCTCCTCCAAGCTCCAAAATAATGATCTCGAATTTCCTGCAACGGTGAGATTAGTGGGAATTTGTCCACTGATCTCGTCACCGCCAATTTACTCCAAAATTTCCTGGATTTGTAAGTAGAATACTCCACACTGAACTTTGCAGGGAATCGAAAGCAGGGGAGCCAATGGCCAGTGTTTGATATGTAGAATCATACAGCACAGGAGGAGGCCATTCGGCCCATCGTGCCTGTGCCGGCTCTTTGAAAGAGCTGTCCAATTAGTCCCATAACCCTGCAAAATTTTCCTCTTCAAGTACATGTCCAATTGGCTTTTGAAAGTTCCTCTGGAATCTGCTTCCACTGCCCTTTCAGGTCGTGGTTTCCAGATCTTAACCAGATCTCAAAAAAATGTCTCCTCATTTCCCCTCTGGTTCTTTTGCCAATTATTTTAAATCTGTGTCCTCTGGTTACCGACCCACTTGCAGGGAAACAATTTCTCTCTATTTGCTCTATCAAAACCCCTCATAATCTTGAACACCTCTATTAAATCACCCCTTAATCTTCTCTGCTCTATGATGTGGAGATGCCGGTGATGGACTGGGGTTGACAATTGTAAACAATTTTACAACACCAAGTTATAGTCCAACAATTTTATTTTAAATTGGACACAATACTCCAGCTGGGGCCTTACCAGCGTTTTTTTTAAAGGTTTAGCATGACTTCCTCGCTTTTGTATTCTATGCCCCTGTATCCAAAGCCAAGTATCCATACGCTTTCTTAACTGCCTTATCAACTTGCCCTGCCACCTTCAAAGATTTGTGAATATGCCCCCCCAGGTCCCTCTGCTCTTGCACCCCCTCAAAATAGTACTATTTAGATTATACTGCATCTCCATGTTGTTCCTCCCAAGGTGCATCACTTCACAATTATCGGCATTAAATTGCATCTGCCGTGTGTCTGCCCATTTCACCAGCCTGTCTCTGTCCTCCTGAAGTCTGTTACTATCCTCCTCACTATTTACTGTGTTGCCAAGTTTTGTATTATTCGCTAACTTCAAAACTGTATCATCCTGTACCCAAGTCCAGGTCATTTATATATAACAAGAAAGACAATGGTCCGAATACCAACCCCCGAGGGACCCCACTGCAGACTCCCCTCCAGTCAGACTCGATCAAAACCCCTCATGATTTTGAACACCTCTATTAACTGTCTCTGTAAGGAGAACAATCCCAGCTTTATGTGGCCAAATACTCCAATGTACTCTGTGCTGTTGTTCTTTCAGCTCGAGGCTAAAGTAACGCATCAGAGTTCCTTGTATCGATTGTTTGGTTCATTAGCAATCTTGCTCTTGGCCGTACAAGATTGAGCTCAATTCAGAGAACGGGCAAGAGGGACTTGGAACAATGCATCAAAATCTTACCCAAGAGAATTTTTATAGTGTCGAGGGCTATTTCCTAATTGCGAAATGATGCTCCAACAGAAAGCTGCCCAATTTATTCGGATTTGCTGTTCTAGTGCAGGGGGTTGTTTGATTAGATTAAAAAGTTTAAAACACAGAGTCCAATCTGTGTCGGATTCTGGTCCCACTGTGAGTGAGAAAGTCCACTCCATGGAAATATTCTCAATTCACAAGGATTGCACAAACATTCCCAACACCGTTAAATTTACACGGGTGATACCAGAACTGAGTGTTAGACCTATCAGGAAAGATTGAACAGAGAAGAAAAGAGAAGACTGAGGGGGGGACCTGATCGAGGTCTTTAAGATTATGAAAGGGTTTGATAGGGTAGACGTGGAGAAGATGTTTCCACTTGTGGGGGAGACCAGAACTAGGGACCATAAATATAAGATAGTCACTAATAAATCCAATAGGGAACTCAGGAGAAACTTCTTTACCCAGAGAGTGGTGAGAATGTGGAACTCACTCCCACGAGGAGTAGTTGAGGTGAATAGTATAGATACATTTAAGGGGAAGGAATTTCGTATGCTTTGGGAAAAAAAGACTAACCAGGAGAGTTTGGGATCCTGGGGTTGTTTAAAACTGGACATTGTTGGGACTGCAATTTGAAAGGCGCCACAGATTCTGTGTCAGCTGACTACCTGGCATGTTATCCGCTTCATGGTCTGAAAGGTCATGTGATGGAACGGCCGTGTGGTTGTGAAGCATCCCTTGTCTGGGGGGTGAGATCATGGAATCTCCAAGCAAACACTAAGAATGATAGTGTCGCTCAGGCACATTATAGAAGATGAAGGGGGGCCTGGGGAGTGTGCTAGACCTTCACACAAGCCCAATATAAGGACAGCCAGAGACCCCAGTCAGAGAGAATTCTCCAGGTGATTCGTGATGTCGGTGCTGACAGGAGGAAGGCTGATCAATTTCGGGTCCTGGGCACAGCTATCGAGGACGGACTGTCCAAACAACAGTTATATAAACGCCTTTAACGTAGTAAAACGTCCCAGGGTGCTTCACAGGAGCGATAATCAAACAAAATTACACACCGAGCCACATAAGGAGATATTAGGACAGGTGACCAAAAGCTTGGTCAAAGAGGTGGGTTTTAAGGAGCGTCTTAAAGGAGGAGAGAGAGGCGGAGAGGTTTAGGGAGGGAATTCCAGAGCTTAGGGCCGAGGCAGCTGAAGGCACGGCCGCCAATGGTGGAGCAATGGGAATCGGGGATGGACAAGAGGCCAGAATTGGAGGAGCGCAGAGATCTGGGAGGGTTGTAGGGGGCTGGAGGAGGTTATAGAGATAGGGAGGGGGGGGCAAGGCCATGGAGGGATTTGAAAACATTTAAAATTTTTCAAAACCTATGTATGTTTGGATTATTGCTTGTAATTTAGACATGTTAATGCCGTAATTGTGAGTGTAATTGTGGGTTAACCTTTGCTTGTAGTAACATTCAGGTTTAAACAGGTCAATAAAACTACATCCATCGAGCACAGCGACCCGAACTATTGAATTCATCGATATTGGGTGGACAAGTAAGATTTAAACAACTCTTACTGCAGGCTGGATCAGCCCACGATAAGCCCTTCGGGGCCTAATCTGCCATTTTAACCTGAGCCCCCCCAACCCCCGGACAACCCAGCAGGGGCCAGGACTGCTCCTCCGAGACCTACCCGGAAACCTTGGGCCTCCCCTCCCCCCACAGGGAATCACCTCCCCTCCCCCGGCCGGGATTCCCCTCCTCTCACCTCCCCGGACCGGGATTCTCCTCCCCCAACCGGGAATCCCCTCCCCCGGGGATCATACCCCACAGTGCCCGAAGACCCCCCTGCTGCCTGATTTAAAGGGGCGAGTGGGGAGATCAGCTAACGGTTAACTTAGAAAATGCAAACTATTTACGATCTGTCTAGTTTCCAGAGTGATACTCTGTATCTAACCCGTGCTGTACCTTCCCCTGGGAGTGTTTGATGGGACACTGTAGAGGGAGCTTTACTCTGTATCTAACCCGTGCTGTACCTTCCCCTGGGAGTGTTTGATGGGACACTGTAGAGGGAGCTTTACTCTGTATCTAACCCGTGCTGTACCTGCCCTGGGAGTGTTTGATGGGACAGTGTAGAGGGAGCTTTACTCTGTATCTAACCCTGTACCTGCCCTGGGAGTGTTTGATGGGACAGTGTAGAGGGAGCTTTACTCTGTATCTAACCCTGTACCTGCCCTGGGAGTGTTTGATGGGACAGTGTAGAGGGAGCTTTACTCAGTATCTAACCCGTGCTGTACCTGCCCTGGGAGTGTTTGATGGGACAGTGTAGAGGGGGCTTTACTCTGTATCTAACCCGTGCTGTACCTGCCCTGGGAGTGTTTGATGGGACAGTGTAGAGGGAGCTTTACTCTGTATCTAACCCTGTACCTGCCCTGGGAGTGTTTGATGGGACAGTGTAGAGGGAGCTTTACTCTGTATCTAACCCGTGCTGTACCTGCCCTGGGAGTGTTTGATGGGACAGTGTAGAGGGAGCTTTACTCTGTATCTAACCCGTGCTGTACCTGCCCTGGGAGTGTTTGATGGGACAGTGTAGAGGGAGCTTTACTCTGTATCTAACCCGTGCTGTACCTGCCCTGGGAGTGTTTGATGGGACAGTGTAGAGGGAGCTTTACTCTGTATCTAACCCGTGCTGTACCTTCCCCTGGGAGTGTTTGATGGGACAGTGTAGAGGGAGCTTTACTCTGTATCTAACCCGTGCTGCACATGCCCTGGGAGTGTTTGATGGGACAGTGTAGAGGGAGCTTTACTCTTTATCTAACCCTGTACCTGCCCTGGGAGTGTTTGATGGGACAGTGTAGAGGGAGCTTTACTCTTTATCTAACCCTGTACCTGCCCCGGGAGTGTTTGATGGGACAGTGTAGAGGGAGCTTTACTCTGCAACTGTACAGTTCTGGTCACCCTATTATAGAAAGGATATTATTAAACTAGAAAGAGTGCAGAAAAGATTTACTAGGATGCTACCGGGACTTGATGGTTTGACTTGCAGGGAGAGGTTAGACAGACTGGGACTTTTTTCCCTGGAGAGTCGGAGGTTAAGGGGTGATCTTATAGAAGTCTATAAAATAATGAGGGGCATAGATAAGGTCGATAGTCAAAATCTTTTCCCAAAGGTAGGGGAGTCTATAACGAGGGGGCACAGATTTAAGGTGAGAGGGGAGAGATACAAAAGGGTCCAGAGGGGCAATTTTTTCACTCAAAGGGTGGTGAGTGTCTGGAACGAGCTGCCAGAGGCAGTAGTAGAGGCGGGTACAATTTTGTCTTTTAAAAAGTATTTGGACAGTTACATGGGTAAGATGGGTATCGAGGGATATGGGCCAAGTGCAGGCAATTGGGACTAGCTTAGTGGTATAAACTGGGCGACATGGACATGTTGGGCCGAAGGGCCTGTTTCCATGTTGTAACTTCTATGATTCTATGATTCTATGATTCTAACCCGTGCTGTACCTGCCCTGGGAGTGTTTGATGGGACAGTGTAGAGGGAGCTTTACTCTGTATCTAATCCTGTACCTGCCCTGGGAGTGTTTGATGGGACAGTGTAGAGGGAGCTTTACTCTGTATCTAACCCATGCTGTACCTGCCCTGGGAGTGTTTGATGGGACAGTGTAGAGGGAGCTTTACTCTGTATCTAACCCTGTACCTGCCCTGGGAGTGTTTGATGGGACAGTGTAGAGGAAGCTTTACTTTGTATCCAACCCGTGCTGTACCTGCCCTGGGAGTGTTTGATGGGACAGTGTGGAGGGAGCTTTACTCTGTATCTAACCCGTGCTGTACCTGCCCCGGGAGTGTTTGATGGGACAGTGTAGAGGGAGCTTTACTCTGTATCTAACCCGTGCTGTACCTGCCCTGGGAGTGTTTGATGGGACAGTGTAGAGGGAGCTTTACTCTGTATCTAACCCGTGCTGTACCTGCCCTGGGAGTGTTTGATGGGACAGTGTAGAGGGAGCTTTACTCTGTGTCTAACCCTGTACCTGTCCTGGGAGTGTTTGATGGGACAGTGTAGAGGGAGCTTTACTCTGTATCTAACCCGTGCTGTACCTGCCCTGGGCGTGTTTGATGGGACAGTGTAGAGGGAGCTTTACTCTGTATCTAACCCGTGCTGTACCTGCCCTGGGAGTGTTTGATGGGACAGTGTAGAGGGAGCTTTACTCTGTATCTAACCCGTGCTGTACCTGCCCTGGGCGTGTTTGATGGGACAGTGTAGAGGGAGCTTTACTCTGTATCTAACCCGTGCTGTACCTGCCCTGGGAGTGTTTGATGGGACAGTGTAGAGGGAGCTTTACTCTGTGTCTAACCCTGTACCTGTCCTGGGAGTGTTTGATGGGACAGTGTAGAGGGAGCTTTACTCTGTGTCTAACCCTGTACCTGTCCTGGGAGTGTTTGATGGGACAGTGTAGAGGGAGCTTTACTCTGTGTCGAACCCTGTACCTGTCCTGGGAGTGTTTGATGGGACAGTGTAGAGGGAGCTTTACTCTTTATCTAACCCTGTACCTGTCCTGGGAGTGTTTGATGGGACAGTGTAGAGGGAGCTTTACTCTGTATCTAACCCTGTACCTGTCCTGGGAGTGTTTGATGGGACAGTGTCGAGGGAGCTTTACTCTGTATCTAACCCTGTACCTGCCCTGGGAGTGTTTGATGGGACAGTGTAGAGGGAGCTTTACTCTGTATCCAGCCCTGTACCTGTCCTGGGAGTGTTTGATGGGACAGTGTAGAGGGAGCTTTACTCTGTATCTAACCCTGTACCTGTCCTGGGAGTGTTTGATGGGACAGTGTAGAGGGAGCTTTACTCTGTATCTAACCCTGTACCTGCCCTGGGAGTGTTTGATGGGACAGTGTAGAGGGAGCTTTACTCTGTATCTAACCCTGTACCTGCCCTGGGAGTGTTTGATGGGACAGTGTAGAGGGAGCTTTACTCTGTATCTAACCCTGTACCTGCCCTGGGAGTGTTTGATGGGACAGTGTAGAGGGAGCTTTACTCTGTATCTAACCCGTGCTGTACCTGCCCAGGGAGTGTTTGATGGGACAGTGTAGAGGGAGCTTTACTCTGTATCTAACCCTGTACCTGTCCTGGGAGTGTTTGATGGGACAGTGTAGAGGGAGCTTTACTCTGTATCTAACCCTGTACCTGTCCTGGGAGTGTTTGATGGGACAGTGTAGAGGGAGCTTTACTCTTTATCTAACCCTGTACCTGTCCTGGGAGTGTTTGATGGGACAGTGTAGAGGGAGCTTTACTCTGTATCTAACCCTGTACCTGTCCTGGGAGTGTTTGATGGGACAGTGTAGAGGGAGCTTTACTCTGTATCTAACCCGTGCTGTACCTGCCCTGGGAGTGTTTGATGGGACAGTGTAGAGGGAGCTTTACTCTGTATCTAACCCTGTACCTGTCCTGGGAGTGTTTGATGGGACAGTGTAGAGGGAGCTTTACTCTGTATCTAACCCTGTACCTGCCCTGGGAGTGTTTGATGGGACAGTGTAGAGGGAGCTTTACTCTGTATCTCACCCTGTACCTGACCCTGGGAGTGTTTGATGGGACACTGAGTGCCTGAAATAAGAAATATTTATTCTGATAACTGTCAGTTCAAAATTCACAACAAAAAAGATTTTAAAACATACGTGGGACAGACACCATCCCGAGGGCTAATATTAACGATCTGACTAATCCACTCATTTGACATTCTGACATCAAATAAATGGGTCAATGATTGTGAAAATACTATGAGTAGGTGTTGTTCAGCAGGTCAATATCTCATTTCAACCATACTGCAGAGTTGCACACTCATCTGACAGAGTGTTTCTACATCGACACTCTTCCAATATAGTCATCTAATAAAAAAAGCCTTCAATTAAAGGGCAGCTTGTCCACTGCCTTAGTAACAAATCCGAACCAGGGAGAGAGCTCCCTGCTCGTTGGTGAATCAGGAACGAGGCGACGCTGACATGGATTATCCCCAAACAGATAGTTCGGAGAAATGTTTTCACAAAGAGCATTGTTAGAACATGGAATGGTTTACAAGACAGTGCAACACTCCCTCAGTACTTACCCTCCGACAGTGCAACACTCCCTCAGTACTTACCCTCCGACAGTGCAACACTCCCTCAGTACTGACCCTCCGACAGTGCAACACTCCCTCAGTACTGACCCTCCGACAGTGCAACACTCCCTCAGTACTGACCCTCCGACAGTGCAACACTCCCTCAGTACTGACCCTCCGACAGTGCAGCACTCCCTCAGTACTGACCCTCCGACAGTGCAGCACTCCCTCAGTACTGACTCTCCGACAGTGCAACACTCCCTCAGTACTTACCCTCCGACAGTGCGGCGCTCCCTCAGTACTGACCCTCCGACAGTGCAGCGCTCCCTCAGTACTGACCCTCCGACAGTGCAGCGCTCCCTCAGTACTGACCCTCCGACAGTGCGGCACTCCCTCAGTACTGACCCTCCGACAGGGCAGTGCTCCCTCAGTCCTGCAGTGGGAGGATCAGCCTGGATTACGAGCTCAGGTCTCGAAAGTGGGACTTGAACCAATCTTTCGGTCTCAGAGGTGAGAGCACTGCGCACCGAGGGGAGTGGACACTGATCCAATGACCAGGCTACAGTGGGTCATGTGGTTTTTTTACTCAATAACTAGTTCTCATTACATCACAATATTTATCCATTTTGTTGTTTCGATTTGTCGATTTGGAGATTTTCGACTGAAGTGTTTACTGTCCGAAGATCTGAGAGATTGTCAGTGAACGGGTCACCCCGGAGATCCCAGACTGGAAACTGTCCCAATCTCTTAGAGTCATAGAGAGTCATAGAGTTATACAGCACGGATAGAGGCCCTTCGGCCCATCGTGTCCGCGCCGGCCATCAGCCCTGTCTACTCTAATCCCATATTCCAGCATTTGGTCCGTAGCCTTGTATGCTATGGCATTTCAAGTGCTCATCCAAATGCTTCTTGAATGTTGTGAGGGTTCCTGCCTCCACAACCCTTTCAGGCAGTGAGTTCCAGACTCCAACCACCCTCTGGGTGAAAAAGTTCTTTCTCAAATCCCCTCTAAACCTCCCGCCTTTTACCTTGAATCTATGTCCCCTTGTTATAGAACCCTCAACGAAGGGAAAAAGCTCCTTAGTATCCATCCTATCTGTGCCCCTCATAATTTTGTACACCTCAATCATGTCCCCCCTCAGCCTCCTCTGCTCCAAGGAAAACAAACCCAATCTTCCCAGTCTCTCTTCATAGCTGAAGCGCTCCAGCCCTGGTAACATCCTGGTGAATCTCCTCTGCACCCTCTCCAAAGCGATCACATCCTTCCTGTAGTGTGGCGACCAGAACTGCACACAGTACTCCAGCTGTGGCCTAACCAGTGTTTTATACAGCTCCATCATAACCTCCTTGCTCTTATATTCTATGCCTCGGCTAATAAAGGCAAGTATCCCATATGCCTTCTTTACCACCTTATCTACCTGTTCCGCCGCCTTCAGGGATCTGTGAACTTGCACACCAAGATCCCTCTGACCCTCTGTCTTGCCTAGGGTCCTCCCATTCATTGTGTATTCCCTTGCCTTGTTCGTCCCTCCAAAGTGCATCACCTCGCACTTTTCCGGGTTAAATTCCATTTGCCACTGTTCCGCCCATCTGACCAACCCATCTATATCGTCCTGCAGACTGAGGCTATCCTCCTCGCTATTTACCACCCTACCAATTTTTGTATCATCAGCGAACTTACTGATCATACTTTTTACATTCATATCCAAGTCATTAATGTAGACCACAAACAGCAAGGGACCCAGCACCGATCCCTGTGGTACCCCACTGGCCACAGGCTTCCAGTCACAAAAACAACCTTCGACCATCACCCTCTGCCTTCTGCCGTCTATCGATTCTCTTCTGGTCAGTTCCCTGCTGAATTTTAGTCTCTTGTTCCTCTGAAGCCACAATTCCTGCACCCAACCCCCACCCCCCACCCCCCACTCCCCACCCTCCCCCACACCCCACCCCCCATCCCCCACTGCCTGAAAGGGCGGTGGAAGCAGATTCAATAATAACTTTCAAAAGGGAATTGGATAAACACTTGAAGGGGAGAAATGTGCAGGGCTCTGGGGAAAGAGCGGGGGAGTGGGACTAATTGGATAGATCTTTCACAGATCCAGTACAGGCACAATGGGCCGAATGGCCTCCTTCTGATTCTCTGACACTGTGATGAGGTGAATCAGTTGCTGCTATTGTTGGCAATCTGAGTACTTTGTAAATCCAGCCCCTGTTAAACACTTGACGTGCCCTTCACAAATGGTCAAATTACTCGTGTACAGAATGTAAATATTTCCTGAAGTTATTTCAATCTATGATCAGATTTTGAATTACATTTTAGATTGGCTGTTTTATAAATGAATCTTGCTCCTCTCCGCCTCTCTCCCCCCCTTTAACACGATCCTTAAACCCACCTCTTAGAACAAGTGTCTGCTCTCCTGTCCCTACGTTTCCTTCTTTGGCCTGGTGTCTATTTGTATGTTTGATAATCACTCCTGAAGCACCTTGGGACATTTTTCTCCGTTAAGGCGCTATATAAATGCAAGTTGTTGTTGTTGGTGATACCTCTGTATTGCTCTGCTGTTGGGAGTCCCTTTTGCACCGACCTCTGCCCTTCACCTCCCCCCCTGCCTGGGGGACAATGTCCCTCCCACCAGCCTCTTTCATAAAGCGGTGCATTCAGGGGGCAGGAGCTTAGAGCTAACACAAGGCAATGGCTGTGGGGTACGGAGCTACATCACTCTATCCTCATGGGCTGAGGTAGAGGGGGAGAGGGGATGGTGAGGACTGGGGGAGGGGGCTAGAGTAGGGGGGAGAGGGAGGGGGAGCGGGGATGGTGAGGACTGGGGGAGGGGGCTAGAGTAGGGGGGAGAGGGAGGGGGAGAGGGGATGGTGGGGACTGGGGGAGGGGGCTAGAGTAGGGGGGAGAGAGAGGGGGAGCGGGGCTGGTGAGGACTGGGGGAGGGGGCTAGAGTAGGGGGGAGAGGGAGGGGGAGCGGGGCTGGTGGGGACTGGGGGAGGGGGCTGGAGTAGGGGGGAGAGGAGGGGGAGCGGGGCTGGCGGGGACTGGGGGAGGGGGCTGGAGTAGGGGGGAGAGGGAGGGGGAGCGGGGCTGGTGGGGTGGGGGAGTGAAGGGAGTGGGGTTGGGGGGGGGGGGGAGAGTGGAGAGGGGCTGGGGGATTCCCAGTCCCTCCCAGAGAACCCCAGTCCCCCCCCAGAACCCCAGCATCCCCCCCGAAGAATCCCAGTCCCCCCCCAGAACACCAGCACCCCCCCCAAAACCCCAGCGCCCCCCCAGAACCCCAGCACCACCACTCCAGAAACCCAGTCCCCACCCCCCCCCAGAAACCCAGTTCCCCCCCAAGATCCCCAATCCTCCCCTGAAACCCGGATTCCCCCCAGAACCCCAGTCCCCCCCTCCCAGAACCCCAGACCCCCCCCAGAACCCCAGTCCCCCCCTCCCACAACCCCAGAACCCCCCCAGAACCCCAGATACCCCCCTTCCCAGAACTCCCCCCAGAACCCCCTCTTCCCAGACCCCCAGTCCCCGCCCGAGTGCCTGAAACCCACTAGAAGTTTGAACTCAGCCCCCACCCTCCCCATGCTTTAAAGGGACATGTTGGGGGCAATTTTATCCTAACCCACCCATTGGTCTAAGGGGGTCGGGTGCAATGCTCGTTTTACACCTTGTCCCATTTTACTCTCCATTGAAGTCGGCGGAGAGTAATATTGAGGGGGGGCGGGGGGCGGGGGGCGGGGGACCCGCACTCTCCTCGATTCCGTGAGTTTCCCGCCCACCAAGTTAGGGTAAAATTATCCCCCATTATCTGTCCTCAGAGTTTCTTTGCATCTTGTCACTCAGATAGGGAGAGAGGGAGCTGTGTGCCTGCAGTGTGGGTTGGTACTGGTGATTAGTGACAGGTTATAGGTTGGTTCTAGTGGTTAGTGGCAGGTTATAGGTTGGTTCTGGTGGTTAGTGACAGGTTATAGGTTGGTTCTGGTGGTTAGTGACAGGTTATGGGCTGGTTCCAGTGGTTAGTGGCAGGTTATAGGTTGGTTCTAGTGGTTAGTGACAGGTTACCGGCTGGTTCATGTAAGTTTTGAAAAGGCCCCTTCTCTCTACCAGGGCTCGGGGTCAATGTTGACTTCCAGCCAATCCCAAAAGCTTTGCACAAACCAATGATGAAGAGAAAGACTGAGGGGGCTCGACAGGGTAGATGCTGAGAGGTTGTTTTCCCCTGGCTGGAGAGTCTAGAACTCGGGGCATAATCTCAGGATAAGAGGTCGGCCATTTAGGACTGAGATGAGGAGGAATTTCTTCACTCAGAGGGTTGTGAATCTTTGGAATTCTCTCCCCCAGAGGGCTGTGGATGTTGAGTCGTTGAGTATATTCAAGACTGAGATCGATAGATTTTTGGACTCTAGGGGAATCGAGGGATATGGGGATCGGGTGGGAAAGTGGAGTTGAGGTAGAAGATCAGCCATGATCTGATTGAATGGCAGAGCAGGCTCGAGGGGCCGAATGGCCTACTCCTGCTCCTATTTCTTATGTTCTTATGACTTACATTTCTACAGCGCCTTTCACAACCTCAGGACTTCCTAAAGTGCCAATGAAGGACTTTTTGAAGTGTAGTCACTGTTGTAATGTAGGAAATGCGGCAGCCAATTTGCGCACAGCAAGATCCCACAAACAGCAATGTGATAATGACCAGATAATCTGTTTTTAGTGATGTTGACCAAGACACCGGGGAGAATTCCCCTGCTCTTCTTCGAAAAGTGATGTGGGATCTTTTATGCCCACTTGAGAGGGCAGACGGGGCTTCGGTTTAATGTCTCACCTGAAAGACGGCACCTCGAACAGTGCAGCACTCCCTCAGTACTGTTCTGAGAGGGTCAGTCTGGATTTTGTGCTCAAGTCTCTGGAGCAGGACTTGAACCCACGACCTTCTGACTGAGAGGTAAGAGTGCTGCCCACTGAGCCAGGGCTGACCTCTACGTGTGATGGGAGATTATCCATTAAAGAACTGATGGACAGGATTGGGGAAGTGGAGAGATGGGTTTAGGGGCTCGGAAAGGTGGGAAGTTGTGGTAAAGGTCATTGATGGTAATCCAGTCGGAGAGCCAACAGAGGACGGAGATGAGGCCAAGTGAGGTACAGTGCAGGAGCAGCAGAGAGGCCGATAAAAGAGAGAGCAATTGGATTACCATGATGTGGAGATGCCGGTGATGGACTGGGGTTGACAATTGTAAACCCCATTTTTTTCCACACCATTCACCTGAGGAAGGAGGAAGCCTCCGAAAGCTTGTGGAATTTAAAATAAATTTGTTGGACTATAACTCGGTGTTGTAAAATTGTTTACAATTGGATTTCAGTAAGGAGGGACTGTAGGAAAGGCCAGTACAAGAGCAGGGCTGGTGCGATAGGCCCAGGGATTCAGAGAAGGCTTGATGTCAGATGGTCATGGAGGGGGATGGATGGCATTTTACACCCAGTGAGGGGATATCGAGGGGTGCACAGACCGCGGTCAGTACGGTGTGAGTAACTCTCACGTAGCTAGCGCCAAGTCACATCGCGTGGCAGGAGCTGCCTGCTCAACACACAACTGCATCTTACGCAAATCCGAGTGCATTTTCATCTCTAAGCATCACCATCGCCATCAGCTCAGGAACAAGATAATTAACTCTCCACAGAGGGACGATTTGACTTTGGAACCTTTCAACAACTCAGTGTTTTAGCTAAAATGAAAATAATTTTCCCAGGAACGAGCCGCCTGATAGCTGGGATGTTGCTGAGAAGATATTTATTCTTTGATCCCACCCCCTTCTTCTTTATCTTTGTAAGTGGATTTGTATGAGAGAGAAATGTAGTTCGATCTGCTGGCGGGCGCTCGGCAAATTGGGAACTGCCATTGATTTTCCCCTTTCCAGGAGCTGAGTGCAGAGCTGAGATCTGAAAGAATGAAAGGGGTTCATTTACACAACACTTGATCAAAACAACTCTGAGAGACAGCTCAAAGTGGCTAATACTGACAGCCATCCCTAATAGCACAAAAATAGAGCACTTACCGTAATAAGAATGAAAGGGTCTGTATTTATATAGAGCCTTTCATGTCCTCAGTACGCCCCTATTTTTACTCAGTCAGTGGCAAGGCCGACATTTATTGCCCATCCCTGGTTCGATACAACTGAGAGTCTCGCCAGACCACTTCAGAGGGCAGTTAAGAGTCAACCACGTTGGAGTGAGACTGGAGTCACGTATAGGCCCAGACCGGGGAAGGACGGCAGGTTTCCTTCCCTAAAGGAAGGTCGGTGAACCAGTTGGGGTTTTACGACAGCTTCATGGTCACTTTTATTGACTCCAACTCTTTATTTCCAGATTTTATTTAATTGGAATTTAAATTCTCAAACTGCCCACGGTGGGATTTGAACTCAAGTCCTCTGGATTATTAGTCAGAACCACAAAGCACTTCACAGCCAATTAAGTAAATTTGAAGTGTAGTCACTGTTGTAATGTAGGAAACGCAGCAACCAATTCGCGCACAGCAAGATCCCACAAACAGCGATGAGATAAATGACCAGATAATTAGACCCCTTTTGTGTAGGCGCTGCACAGACTCCTAAGGACCCAAAATGGCGTCCAGAATGCATGCTTACACCGTTAGCGTGACGTGTACCGGTCGCCATCTTGGTAAAGGTGTTTGCCCACGCACAGATAACGAATGCTGGCCTCATGTAATAAAGTAAGGAGAGTATGCGTTAGATCAGTGGGTAACGCTGATTTAAAGGGACAGATACGATCTTGGAACTCCGCGCTCCAGCCAACGCACTGTCTTAACCTCGCACAGCTGAACAGATCATAAACAGCATGGAGGACCCCTCCCACCAGCACTATTTAAAGGGACCATGCAGGATTTACAGATTCATTGCTGGATTATTACTTTGGCTGCTGATGTACCTGTTTTTGGAGGTCTCCTATACTTGAATAGTCGGACTAGGGGACATAGTCTAAAAATTAGAGCCAGGACTTTCAGGAGTGAAGTTAGGAAACACTTCTACACACAAAGGGGGGGAGAAGTTTGGAACTCTCTTCTCTTGAGCGGCAGTTGATGCTCAATTGTTAATTTTAAATCTGAGATTGATAGATTTTTGTTAACTAAAGGTATTAAGGGATATGGGGCTAAGGTGGGTATATGGAGTTAGGTCACAGATCAACCATGATCTCAATGGATGTTGGAACAGGCTCCAGGGGCTAATCTACTCCTGTTCCTATCTTCCTATGTTCCTATAATGAAGTTTCAATACTCTGCAGGGGGTCAGTTGGCTCGCTGACAGACAACAGCAAGGGCACTGGCGGAGTGACAGGGGTGGGCCAGGGATGCTGTCATCCTGAGAGAGGACGGCGGGTTCATGTTCCATGGAGACACTGCCACTCGCTGACCCCTGTTATGCGCCACCTTCTCCTGCAGGAAAGCAGGACGTGTGTCAGTGAGTGTCCTGCGGGATGTTTGGGTGATGCGCCTGTCATGGTTGAATAGATCGGCAGATTGGTGAGGTCTGGTGTGCAGATTGGAGGATGTGGGATTTAGCAGTGTGCAACCTTTATTCAATGTTTTAACATAATTCATCAATTTGTAAACATAGGGACGGGACCTGCATCTGTGTTTCACGTCTGCGATCTCTGATCTCCATTCAGACTCCATGTGGATCCGTATCTTATAATTTGCAAATATCAGAGTCCCGCAAATCGTCAGCTCCCAGTTGTTGCTCATTAAAAATTCCAGCGTTCCCATTGTCACCACGATGCACGATATCACAGCACAGATTCACCATTGGCTTTCACCTCTCCCTGCAGCCACAATTCACCTCCCCTTTAAGAGGTGCAGGCTGCCTTTAAGCAGTGCAGGCTGCCTTTAAGAGGTGCAGGCTGCCTTTAAGAGGTGCAGGCTGCCTTTAAGAGGTGCAGGCTGCCTTTAAGAGGTGCCAGCCTCTCACGATATCTGGGTCCGGTGCTGGTGAGCAGCCACTCGAGAGCGGAGCTCGGCCTGGCTGCTCACAGATACCAGGTAAATGACCAGGCAGCACCAATCTCACACCCTGCCTGCATCTCAACGACCGGGCGCAGGTTAATCACACACTGCGACCCCTGTGCCCGGATTCGGGGTTATCCAATAGAACCCCCGCTGTTTTAATGAAGTTGGTTGAGGGATAAATATTGGCCCCACGACATCAGGGAGAACTCCCCTGCTCTTCTTCAAATAGTGGCCGTGGGATGTTTTACGTCCACCTGAGGGGGCAGACAGGGCCTCGGTTTAACGTCTTATCTGATAGACGGCACCTCCGACAGTGCAGCGCTCCCTCAGTACTGACCCTCTGACAGTGCAGCGCTCCCTCAGTACTGACCCTCCGACAGTGCGGCGCTCCCTCAGTACTGACCCTCCGACAGTGCAGCGCTCCCTCAATACTGACCCTCCGACAGTGCAGCCCACCCTCAGTACTGACCCTCCGACAGTGCAGCCCACCCTCAGTACTGACCCTCCGACAGTGCAGCCCACCCTCAGTACTGACCCTCCGACAGTGCAGGACTCCCTCAGCACTGACCCTCCGACAGTGCAGCGCTCCCTCAGCACTGACCCTCCGACAGTGCAGCGCTCCCTCAGTACTGACCCTCTGACAGTGCAGCGCTCCCTCAGTACTGACCCTCCGACAGTGCAGCACTCCCTCAGTACTGACCCTCCGACAGTGCAGCACTCCCTCAGTACTGACCCTCCGACAGTGCAGCTCTCCCTCAGTACTGACCCTCCGACAGTGCAGCACTCCCTCAGTACTGACCCTCCGACAGTGCAGCTCTCCCTCAGTACTGTACTGAAGACAGAAGTGGTGGGAATGAGGATGTTGCCCTCATGTTTGTGTTCAGTGGAGGCTGTGTTCGAGACAGAAGCTCTGGGATATTTGTAGGTTTCCTGGAAACAGTAAGATTGAATGAAGACACAAAAAGGTATTTTCACTCATTGAATCCACTCTAACCACACACAACCAGGATATCCCCAGATTCTCCCCAAATTCATGGCATCTCCTGGGAAAGTGAACAACAGCAGGGAAAACTCTGAAATTTCCCCTTTGCCTCAAGTTCCAAGGTCGCAGTCTATCAGTGATGTTTAGATTACCAAACCCTGCCTGACCTATCACATTCCACAGATAACACTCCCATGGTCCAGTAGCACATTGAACATTGAGTACCTTAGGATCAACAAGGTCATCTATGTGCGGAACCACAAGAGATGGGTGAGATCCTAAATGAATATTTCACATTGGTATTTACAGTTGAGAAAGGCATGGATGTTAGGGAACTTGGGGAAATAAATAGTGATGTCTTGAGGAGTGTACATATTACAGAGAGGGAGGTGCTGGAAGTCTTGACGCGCATCAAGGTAGATAAATCTCCGGGACCTGATGAAATGTATCCCAGGACGTTATGGGAGGTTAGGGAGGAAATTGCGGGTCCCCTAGCAGAGATATTTGAATCATCGACAGCTACAGGTGAGGTGCCTGAAGATTGGAGGGTAGCAAATGTTGTGCCTTTGTTTAAGAAGGGCGGCAGGGAAAAGCCTGGGAACTACAGACCAGTGAGCCTGACATCTGTAGTGGGTAAGTTGTTAGAGGGTATTCTGAGGGACAGGATCTACAGGCATTTGGAGAGGCAGGGACTGATTAGGAACAGTCAGCATGGTTTTGTGAGAGGAAAATCATGTCTCATGAATTTGATTGAGTTTTTTGAAGGGGTAACCAAGAAGATAGATGAGAGCTGTGCAGTAGACGTGGTCTACATGGACTTTAGCAAAGCCTTTGACAAGGTACCGCATGGTAGGTTGTTACATAAGGTTAAATCTCACGGGATCCAAGGTGAGGTAGCCAATTGGATACAAAATTGGATTGACGACAGAAGACAGAGGGTGGTTGTAGAGGGTTGTTTTTCAAACTGGAGGCCTGTGACCAGCGGTGTGCCTCAGGGATCGGTGCTGGGTCCGCTGTTATTTGTTATTTATATTAATGATTTGGATGAGAATTTAGGAGGCATGGTTGGTAAGTTTGCAGATGACACCAAGATTGGTGGCATTGTGGACAGTGAAGAAGGTTATCTAGGATTGCAACGAGATCTTGATAAATTGGGCCAGTGGGCCGATGAATGGCAGATGGAGTTTAATTTAGATAAATGTGAGGTGATGCATTTTGGTAGATCGAATCGGGCCAGGACCTACTCCGTTAATGGTAGGGCGTTGGGGAGAGTTATAGAACAAAGAGATCTAGGAGTACAGGTTCATAGCTCCTTGAAAGTGGAGTCACAGGTGGATAGGGTGGTGAAGAAGGCATTCGGCATGCTTGGTTTCATTGGTCAGAACATTGAATACAGGAGTTGGGATGTCTTGTTGAAGTTGTACAAGACATTAGTACGGCCACACTTGGAATACTGTGTACAGTTCTGGTCACCCTATTACAGAAAGGATATTATTAAACTAGAAAGAGTGCAGAAAAGATTTACTAGGATGCTACCGGGACTTGATGGTTTGACTTATAGGGAGAGGTTGGATAGACTGAGACTTTTTTCCCTGGAGAGTAGGAGGTTAAGGGGTGATCTTATAGAAGTCTATAAAATAATGAGGGGCATAGATAAGGTAGATAGTCAAAATCTTTTTCCAAAGGTAGGGGAGTCTATAACGAGGGGGCATAGATTTAAGGTGAGAGGGGAGAGATACAAAAGGGTCCAGAGGGGCAATTTTTTCACTCAAAGGGTGGTGAGTGTCTGGAACGAGCTGCCAGAGGCAGTAGTAGAGGCGGGTACAATTTTGTCTTTTAAAAAGCATTTGGACAGTTACATGGGTAAGATGGGTATAGAGGGATATGGGCCAAGTGCAGGCAATTGGGACTAACTTAGTGGTATAAACTGGGCGACATGGACATGTTGGGCCGAAGGGCCTGTTTCCATGTTGTAAACTTCTATGACTCTACCTGTTTGAGCACCACTGGCCATATTTATCCCTGGACTCCAATCCTGCGCTGAGACATTGTCCAGCTTTTAGAGAGAGAGAATCAGCACAGCCTGTCCTGCTTTTGCAGAGAGTTGGTTCACACGTCCCCCACTTCTGTGATCATGATCCAAGTCCATGAGGCAATTTACATCTACTTTATGCAATCATCCACTCATTTTGAAGACCTGGATCATCATAGAATCACAGAATTATACAGCACAGAGGGAGGCCATTCGGCCCATCGTGCCTGTGCCGGCTCTTTGAAAGAGCTATCCAATTAGTCCCACTCCCCTGCTCTTTCCCCAGAGCCCTGTAAATTTTTCCCTTCAAGTATTTATCCAATTCCCTTTTGAAAGTTATTATTGAATCTGCTTCCACCGCCCTTTCAGGCAGCGCATTCCAGATCAGAACAACTCGCTGCGTAAAAAAACTTCTCCTCATCTCCCCTCTGGTTCTTTTGCCAATTACCTTAAATCTGTGTCCTCTGGTTCTCGACAATAGAAACAGTTTCTCCTTATTTACTCTATCCAAACCCCTCATGATTTTGAACACCTCGATTAAATCTCCCCTTAACCTTCTCTGCTCTAAGGAGAACAACCCCAGCTTCTCCAGTCTATCCACATAACTGAAGTCCCTCATCCCTGGAACCATTCTAGTAAATCTCCTCTGCACCCTCTCCGAGGCCTTCTTTTTTTTTATTCGTTCACGGGATGTGGGCGTCGCTGGCAAGGCCGGCATTTATTGCCCATCCCTAATTGCCCTCGAGAAGGTGGTGGTGAGCCGCCATCCTTCCTAAAGTGTGGAGCCCAGAATTGGCCACAATACTCCAGCTGAGGCCTAACCAGTGATTTTTAATGGTTTATAATGTCCCCTCTCCATCTACTTTTCTCCAATGAAAGTAAGTTTGATTCTCTTGTTTTTTTTGAAGTGAGAAATCTAGGTGAGATCAAGGTGAGGAGACGTGGACATGGGATGTGGGAGGAGATTAAATGCATGGGTCGAATCCACGATAGGGGAGAGGGTAAACATGACCTCACCATTTTTGACTGTAATCCCACCCCCCGAGGATACGTGGCCATTCTCGATTAGCCTTGTCAATGACAGCCTGGCTCTAACTGGTGACCCTCTGTGATTTGGCAGTATCCAGGTCCAAATCCTTAACCTTCTCTTTCCCTGAATGGACACTCCTTCACCATGTAATTGACTGTGCATCACCTCACACTGACACTCACAAACACCCAGCCACTAATCCTTACCCCTCCGAGTGCTTCTGACTTCCACCCACTTGCGATCAGTTGTCAGGCTGGTGAAAATGTGGTGAATTGAATTGGTTATTCTGCAGCTTGCTTAATATTGCTTCATTACAAAATAATCTGCCTCCAATCAGCAAGTATTTAATTGTCTCTAGAATCGCAATGGCCTGTCATTCATTTTATTCCATCAATGACTGAAACAATGCCAGCTAGAAAATGCCGCCCCTCTCCTTTACAAGGCCCTGTCGTGGGATGTAAATGATTTTTTTCGTACGTGACTGGGAGCCCTGTGCCTTTACTCAGAAATATTCAGCAGGATTCAAGCAGTAAGTGAGCTTTTTAACTTTGGCCTGTGTATCTCTGCGGTCAGTCACAGGTCAGGACCCAGACTCTGAACATCACACGTGCACTGCGCACGACTGAACCAGGTGTCATAGTTCCACTGGGACCAGTGTGTGAACCAAAAGCTCCCTCAACAAGAGAAAGCTCAGATACAAAGCTAGAATGAGCAAAGGCCTCTGGTCCCACCAAGACCACTCCCCCACAGCCCATGAACACTCTCCCCCATCATGGACTCTCCCCACCCATTTAATCTCCCCCCACAGCCCATGTACACTCTCCCCTATCACTGACTCTCCCCACCCATTTAATCTCCCCCCACAGTCCCTGTACACTCTCCCCTATCACTGACTCTCCCCATCCATTTAATCTCCCCCCACAGTCCCTGTACACTCTCCCCTATCATGGACTCTCCCCACCCATTTAATCTCCCCCCACAGCCCATGAACACTCTCCCCTATCATGGACTCTCCCCACCCATTTAATCTCCCCCACAGTCCCTGTACACTCTCCCCTATCATGGACTCTCCCCACCCATTTAATCCCCCCCCACAGCCCATGAACACTCTCCCCTATCACCGACTCTCCCCACCCATTTAATCTCCCCCCCCCCCACAGTCCCTGTACACTCTCCCCTATCATGGACTCTCCCCACCCATTTAATCTCCCCCCACAGTCCCTGTACACTCTCCCCTATCATGGACTCTCCCCACCCATTTAATCTCCCCCCACAGCCCATGTACACTCTCCCCTATCACAGACTCTCCCCACCCATTTAATCTCCTCCCACAGCCCATGTACACTCTCCCCTATCACCGACTCTCCCCACCCATTTAATCTCCCCCCACAGTCCCTGTACACTCTCCCCTATCACAGACTCTCCCCACCCATTTAATCTCCTCCCACAGCCCATGTACACTCTCCCCTATCACAGACTCTCCCCACCCATTTAATCTCCTCCCACAGCCCATGTACACTCTCCCCTATCACAGACTCTCCCCACCCATTTAATCTCCTCCCACAGTCCCTGTACACTCTCCCCTATCACAGACTCTCCCCACCCATTCAATCTCCCCCCACAGTCCCTGTACACTCTCCCCTATCACCGACTCTCCCCACCCATTTAATCTCCTTCCACAGCCCAAGTACACTCTTATTTCCAACGGAAGGTGAACTAGGGGTGAGATTGTCTGTATTTCACCTGAAGTGTGCTGTGTCAGTCCTGCTCCTCTCGCTATTATTTATAAATTAATAAATTCTGCAGTCCAAGTGTGTAACAATTCCACTTCTGTGTCAACATTGGAAACACTGTAGAACATCAGAGCGGAGAGGAGAGGAGGAGGCCTGGAGTCACATTCATCACTGCAGACTGCTGACCCAGACTCCTTCTCTCTCTCCCTCCCTCCCTCTCTCCCTCCCTCTCTCTCTCTCTCTCCTTCTCTCTCTCCCTCCCTCTCTCTGTGTCTCTCTCTCGCTCTCTCCCTCTCTCTCACTATCTCTCTCTCTCTTTCTCTCACTATCTCTCTCTCTCTTCCTCTCTCTCTCTCTCTCCCTCTCTCTCTCTTTTTCTTTGGCTTCTGGACTGGTAGCCAATGTAGGTCAGCGAGCACAGGGGTGATGGGTGAACGGGACTTGGTGTGAGGAGGCCAGATCCAAATCGTTAATCTGTTTTTACAGTGAGGGAGCCAACAGATCATGGGTCTGTTAGTGTAGTGATTATACCAGTGGCCACATAATCCAGATAAGGTGAGATTAGATCCTACTGTGGCACTTTGAGAATTTAAATTCAGTGTAAAAAATGTGGAAATAAAAATCTGGTCTCAGTAAAAGTGACCATGAAGCTGTCGGATTGTCGTAAAAACCCAACGAGTTCACTAATGTCCTTTAGGGAAAGAAACCTGCCGTCCTTACCCGGTCTGGGCCTATATGTGACTCCAGTCCCACACCAACATGGTTGACTCTTAACTGCTCTCTGAAGTGGCCCAGCAAGACACTCAGTTGCATTAAACTGCTACCAGCGGTTCACGAAGGTGGCTCCTTCTCTCCTGACTCTCACCGGGACACAGTTCCCCAGTTCAATCTGGTGAATCACCTCTGCATCCCCTTCAAGGCCAATATAGGGGGAACCAGTGGATGGAGTATATTTGGATTTTCAAAAGGCATTCGATAAGGCGCCACATAAAAAGGTTGTTACACAAGATAAGGGCTCATGGGGTCGGGGGTAATATATTTGCATGGATACAGGATTGGTTAAAGGACAGAAAACAGAGAGTAGGGATAAACGGGTCATTCTCAGGTTGGCAGGCTGTAACTAGTGGGGTGGCGCAAGGATCAGTGCTTGGGCCTCAGCTATTTACAATCTATATTAATGACTTAGATGAAGGGACCGAGTGTAATGTATCCAAGTTTGCTGACGAACTTGTGGGAAAGTAAGCTGTGAGGAGGACACAGAGAGTCTGCAAAGGGATACAGACAGGTTAAATGAGTGGGCAAGAAGGTGGCAGATTTTTTTTATTCGTTCACGGGATGTGGGCGTCGCTGGCGAGGCCGGCATTTATTGCCCATCCCTAATTGCCCTTGAGAAGGTGGTGGTGAGCCGCCTTCTTGAACCGCTGCAATCCGTGTGGTGAAGGTTCTCCCACAGTGCTGTTAGGGAGGGAGTCCCAGGATTTTGACCCAGCGACGATGAAGGAACGGCGATATATTTCCAAGTCGGGATGGTGTGTGACTTGGAGGGGAACGTGCAGGTGGTGTTGTTCCCATGTGCCTGCTGCTCTTGTCCTTCTAGGTGGTAGAGGTCGTGGGTTTGGGAGGTGCTGTCGAAGAAGCCTTGGCGAGTTGCTGCAGTGCATCCTGTGGATGGTGCACACTGCAGCCACAGTGCGCCGGTGGTGAAGGGAGTGAATGTTTAGGGTGGTGGATGGGGTGCCAATCAAGCGGGCTACTTTATCTTGGATGGTGTCGAGCTTCTTGAGTGTTGTTGGAGCTGCACTCATCCAGGCAAGTGGAGAGTATTCCATCGCACTCCTGACTTGTGCCTTGTAGATGGTGGAAAGGCTTTGGGGAGTCAGGAGGTGAGTCACTCGCCGCAGAATACCCAGCCTCTGACCTGCTCTCGTAGCCACAGTATTTATATGGCAGGTCCAGTTAAGTTTCTGGTCAATGGTGACCCCCAGGATGTTGATGGTGGGGGATTCGGCGATGGTAATGCCATTGAATGTCAAGGGGAGGTGGTTAGACTCTCTCTTGTTGGAGATGGTCATTGCCTGGCACTTGTCTGGCACGAATGTTACTTGCCACTTATGAGCCCAAGCCTGGATGTTGTCCAGGTCTTGCTGCATGCGGGCTCGGACTGCTTCATTATTTGAGGGGTTGCGAATGGAACTGAACACTGTGCAGTCATCAGCGAACATCCCCATTTCTGACCTTATGATGGAGGGAAGGTCATTGATGAAGCAGCTGAAGATGGTTGGGCCTAGGACACTGCCCTGAGGAACTCCTGCAGCAATGTCCTGGGGCTGCGATGATTGGCCTCCAACAACCACTACCATCTTCCTTTGTGCTAGGTATGACTCCAGCCACTGGAGAGTTTTCCCCCTGATTCCCATTGACTTCAATTTTACTAGGGCTCCTTGGTGCCACACTCGGTCAAATGCTGCCTTGATGTCAAGGGCAGTCACTCTCACCTCACCTCTGGAATTCAGCTCTCTTGACCATGTTTGGACCAAGGCTGTAATGAGGTCTGGAGCCGAGTGGTCCTGGCGGAACCCAAACTGAGCATCGGTGAGCAGGTTATTGGTGAGTAAGTGCCGCTTGATAGCACTGTCGACGACACCTTCCGTCACTTTGCTGATGATTGAGAGTAGACTGATGGGGCGGTAATTGGCCGGATTGGATTTGTCCTGCTTTTTGTGGACAGGACATACCTGGGCAATTTTCCACATTGTCGGGTAGATGCCAGTGTTGTAGCTGTACTGGAACAGCTTGGCTAGAGGCGCAGCTAGTTCTGGAGCACAAGTCTTCAGCACTACAGCTGGGATGTTGTCGGGGCCTATAGCCTTTGCTGTATCCAGTGCACTCAGCCGTTTCTTGATATCACGTGGAGTGAATCGAATTGGCCGAAGACTGGCTTCCGTGATGGTTGGGATATCGGGAGGAGGCTGAGATGGATCATCCACTCGGCACTTCTGGCTGAAGATGGTTGCAAACGCTTCAGCCTTGTCTTTTGCACTCACGTGCTGGACTCCGCCATCATTGAGGATGGGGATGTTTGCAGAGCCTCCTCCTCCCGTTAGTTGTTTAATTGTCCACCACCATTCACGACTGGATGTGGCAGGACTGCAGAGCTTTTATCTGAACCGTTGGTTGTGGAATCGCTTAGCTCTGTCTATAGTATGTTGCTTCTGCTGTTTAGCATGCATGTAGTCCTGAGTTGTAGCTTCACCAGGTTGGCACCTCATTTTTAGGTACGCCTGGTGCTGCTCCTGGCATGCTCTTCTACACTCCTCATTGAACCAGGGTTGATCCCCTGGCTTGTTGGTAATGGTAGAGTGAGGAATATGCCAGGCCATGAGGTTACAGATTGTGCTGGAATACAATTCTGCTGCTGCTGATGGCCCACAGCGCCTCATGGATGCCCAGTTTTGAGCTGCCAGATCTGTTCTGAATCTATCCCATTTAGCACGGTGGTAGTGCCACACAACACGTTGGATGGTGTCCTCAGTGCAAAGACGGGACTTCATCTCCACGAGGACTGTGCGGTGGTCACTCCTACCAATACTGTCATGGACAGATGCATTTGCGACAGGTAGATTGGTGAGGACGAGGTCAAGTAAGTTTTTCCCTCGTGTTGGTTCGCTCACCACCTGCCGCAGGCCCAGTCTGGCAGCTATGTCCTTCAGGACTCGGCCAGCTCGGTCAGTAGTGGTGCTACCGAGCCACTCTTGGTGATGGACATTGAAGTCCCCCACCCAGAGTACATTTGGTGCCCTTGCTACCCTCAGTGCTTCCCAACATGGAGGAGGACTGATTCATCAGCTGAGGGAGGACGGTAGGTGGTAATCAGCAGGAGGTTTCCTTGCCCATGTTTGACCTGATGCCATGAGATTTCATGGGGTCCAGAGTCAATGTTGAGGACTCCCAGGGCCACTCCCTCCTGACTGTATATCACTGTACCGCCACCTCTGGTGGGTCTGTCCTGCCGGTGGGACAGGACATACCCAGGGATGGTGATGGAAGAGTCTGGGACGTTGGCTGAAAGATATGATTCTGTGAGTATGGCTATGTCAGGCTGTTGCTTGACTAGTCTGTGGGACAGCTCTCCCAATTTTGGCACAAGTCCCCAGATGTTAGTGAGGAGGACCTTGCAGGGTCGACTGGGCTTGGTGTTTTGCCGTTGTTGTGTCCGGTGCCTCGTGGTCCGATGCCGGGTGGTCCGTCCGGTTTTATTCCTATTATGACTTTTCGTAGCGAGATTTTACAACTGAGTGGCTTGCTCGGCCATTTCAGAGGGCAATTAAGAATCAACCACATTGCTGTGGGTCTGGAGTCACATATAGGCCAGACCGGGTAAGGACGGCAGGCTTCCTTCCCTAAAGGACATTAGTGAACCAGATGGGTTTTTACGACAATCCGGTAGTTTTATGGCCACCATTACTGATACTCGTATTTTAATTCCAGATTTTTATTTAATTAATTGAATTTTAATTAATTAATTGAATTTAAATTCGCCAGCTGCCATGGCGGGATTTGAACTCATGACTCTGGATTACTAATCCAGTAACATAACCACTATGCTACCGTATAATGTGGGGAAATGTGAGGTTATTCACTTTGGTAGGAAGAATAGAAAAACAGAATATTTTTTAAAAGATGAAAGACTAAGGAATGTTGGTGTTCAGAGGGATTTGGGTATCCTTGTACACGAATCACAGAAAGTCAGCATGCAGCTACAGGAAGCAATTAGGAAAGCAAATGGTATGTTGGCCTCTAGTGTAAGGGGGGTTGGAGTACAAGAGTAAGGAAGTCTTATTACAATTGTACAGGGCCTTGGTGAGACCTCACCTGGAGTATTGTGTACAGTTTTGGTCTCCTTATCTAAGGAAGGATATACTTGCCTTAGAGGCGGTGCAACGAAGGTTCACTAGATTGATTCCTGGGATGAGAGGATTGTCCTATGAGGAGAGATTGAGTAGAATGGGCCTATTCTCTCTGGAGTTTAGAAACATAGAAACATAGAAAATAGGAGCAGGAGTAGGCCATTCGGCCCTTCGAGCCTGCTCCGCCATTCAATATGATCATGGCTGATCCTCTATCTCAATACCATATTCCCGCTCTCTCCCCATACCCCTTGATGCCTTTTGTGTCTAGAAATCTATCCAGCTCCATCTTAAATATATTCAGTGACTTGGCCTCCACAGCCCTCTGGGGTAGAGAATTCCACAGGTTCACCACCCTCTGAGTGAAGAAATTTCTCCTCATCTCAGTCCTAAATGGCCCACCCCGTATCCTGAGACTGTGACCCCCTCGTTCTGGACCCCCAGCCAGGGAAACATCCTCCCTGCATCCAGTCTGTCTCTAGCCCTGTCAGAATTTTATATGTTTCAATGAGATCCCCTCTCATTCTTCTAAACTCGAGTGAATACAGGCCGAGTCGACCCAATCTCTCCTCATACGACAGTCCTGCCATCCCAGGAATCAGTCTGGTGAACCTTCGCTGCACTCCCTCTATGGCAAGTATATCCTTTCTTAGGTAAGGAGACCAAAACTACACACAATACTCAAGATGTGGTCTCACCAAGGCCCTGTATTAACTGCAGTAAGACATCCTTGCTCCTGTACTCAAATCCTCTTACAATGAAGGCCAACAGACCATTTCCCTTCCTAACTGCTTGCTGCACCTGCATGTTTGCTTTCAGTGACTGGTGTACAAGGACACCCAGGTCCCTTTGTACATCAACATTTCCCAATCTATCACCATTTAAATAACACTCTGCCTTTCTGTTTTTCCTTCCGAGTGGATAACTTCACATTTATCCACATTTTACTGCATCTGCCATGTATTTGCCCACTCACTCAACTTGTCTAAATCGCCTTGAATGAGAGGTGATCTCATTGAAACTTACAAAATTCTGAGAGGGCTTAACAAGGTAGATGCTGAGAGGTTGTTTCCCCTGGCTGGAGAGTCTAGAACTAGGGGGCAAAGTCTCAGGATAAGGGGTCGGTCATTTAGGACTGAGATGAGGAGGAATTTCTTCACTCAGAGGGTTGTGAATCTTTGGAATTCTCTACCCCAGAGGGCTGTAGATGCTCAGTTATTGAATATATTCAATGGGAATCAAGGAATATGGGGATTGGGTGGGAAAGTGGAGTTGAGGTCGAAGATCAGCCATGATCTGATTGAATGGGGGAGCAGGCTCGAGGGGCCGAATGGCCTACTCCTGCTCCTATTTCTTATGTTCTTATATTCTTATATATCCTTCCTGAGGTGCGGTGCCCAGAACTAAACGCGGGGGGGGGGATATTGGATGCGGGTCCGTTCTGAGCAATGTGCTACCACCCCGCGCCCAACGGACCCTCCGCAGGCAGAGCGTGAACTCCGTGCTGCCTGTTACTTACCCTGAAATCCCCGTGCAGCCAGCGCAGCCCTCGCTGCTGAGAGGCTGCACGGAGAATGAGGAAGTTGGAAATGGGGCGTGAACAGCGCACGTCATCAGCAGCCTGCACTACTTAAAGGTGCAGGCACATTTCCAATGGCAGATACACAGCCAAGGAGGAGAAGGGAGAATGGCATCGCGAGTAACTGCACCAGCAAGAGAGCGGGCACCAAGAATCTCGGACGATGCTCTGGAGGCCCTGGTGGAAGGTGTGGGCCAGAGGAGGGCAGGCAAGTACCCGCAGGGTGGCCGGAGACAGTCTAGACTACAGCTGCGTAGACATCGGCAGGCCGTGGCACAGGAGGTGAATGCCAGGAGAATTGCACCACGCACGCGGGTGCAGTGCCGCAAGAAATGTAATGATTTGACGCGAGTGGTCGAGGTGAGCGAATGTCAAGTGGCACATCCTACCAACTGCACCAATACTCCACGCACGACACCTCCCGTCACCCACCCACCCACCCACAAACACTGCCCATCCACACGCAATGCTGCATCTCACCCGCACATAGGACCGCACTTGCAGGCCCCACAACCACCACTCAAGTCACACAAACTGGCAGCTATTCGACCATGACAGGCACATCACCCACACACCTTGGAGGACACTCACTGACACACTGTCCTCTGTCTTGCGGGAGAAGGTGGCGCATAACAGCCGGCAGCAGGAGGGACCTGAGGGTGGACGGGCACGTCTGCACGCCCTCACCCCCCTAGAGGAGACGGTGCTCAGGATCATTGGGCGGGCCGTCGCTGCAGCTGTTACAACGTGTCGCGCTGGAGGTCCCGATGAAGGGGGTCTCTGCATATCTAACGCTCCTTCTCCTTTTCCACATCTCCCTCCTCCCATAATCTTTTCTGACTCACGTGCTGCAGATCCTGTCAGCACACACCTCTTACTTGCTCCTCTCCCCACTCCACAACTCAACCTGTTTCCCTTTGTCATTGCAGATACCCAAGAACACGTGATGGCACCGCCTGAGGCGGAGGAGGAGGAGGAGGGGGAGGAGGAGGTGGTGGAGGTGGGGGGGGAGGAGGAGGTGGAGGTGGAGGAGGAGGAGGTGGAGGAGGAGGAGGTGGAGGAGGAGATGGGGGTGGAGGAGGAGGTGGGGGGGGAGGAGGAGGAGGAGGAGGCGGAGGAGGAGGAGGAGGAGGAGGTGGAGGAGGAGGAGGAGGAGGAGGTGGAGGAGGAGATGGGGGAGGAGGAGGAGATGGGGGAGGAGGAGGAGATGGGGGAGGAGGAGGAGGAGGAGGAGGTGGAGGAGGAGATGGGGGAGGAGGAGGAGGTGGAGGAGGAGGAGGTGGAGGTGGAGGAGGAGGAGGTGGAGGAGGAGATGGGGGTGGAGGAGGAGATGGGGGAGGAGGAGGAGGAGGAGGAGGTGGAGGAGGAGATGGGGGAGGAGGAGGAGGTGGAGGAGGAGGAGGAGGAGATGGGGGAGGAGGAGGAGGTGGAGGAGGAGGTGCAGGAGGAGGAGGAGGGGGAGGAGGAGGAGGTGGAGGAGGAGGAGGTGGAGGAGGAGGAGGTGGAGGAGGAGGAGGTGGAGGAGGAGATGGGGGTGGAGGAGGAGATGGGGGAGGAGGAGGAGGAGGAGGAGGTGGAGGAGGAGATGGGGGAGGAGGAGGAGGTGGAGGAGGAGGTGCAGGAGGAGGAGGAGGGGGAGGAGGAGGAGGAGGAGACAGAAGCCGCACCGTCACTCGATCTGACACTTGCTTCCACTGGCTCAGAGACTGACACTGCGCGTCCTTTAGAGGTTTAAGTTAGAGGAGGGATCGGCACGTGGTGAGACACCGAGCACAAGTGCACAGGGGCCGGGGCGGGGGGAACGGATACCACAGGAGCCGGGGCGGGGGGAACGGATACCACAGGGGCCGGGGCGGGGGGAACGGATACCACAGGAGCCGGGGCGGGGGGAACGGATACCACAGGGGCCGGGGCGGGGGGAACGGATACCACAGGAGCCGGGGCGGGGGGAACGGATACCACAGGAGCTGGGGCGGGGGGAACGGATACCACAGGAGCCGGGGCGGGGGGAACGGATACCACAGGAGCTGGGGCGGGGGGAACGGATACCACAGGGGCCGGGGCGGGGGGAATGGATACCACAGGGGCCGGGGCGGGGGGAACGGATACCACAGGAGCCGGGGCGGGGGGGAACGGATACCACAGGAGCTGGGGCGGGGGGAACGGATACCACAGGGGCCGGGGCGGGGGGAACGGATACCACAGGAGCTGGGGCGGGGGGAACGGATACCACAGGAGCCGGGGCGGGGGGAACGGATACCACAGGAGCTGGGGCGGGGGGAACGGATACCACAGGAGCTGGGGCGGGGGGAACGGATACCACAGGAGCTGGGGCGGGGGGAACGGATACCACAGGAGCCGGGGCGGGGGGAACGGATACCACAGGGGCCAGCTCACCGGAGGGCGAGGTCACTCACTAGTTCTGCTGCAGAGGAGTCAGGTGAGGACTTCGATGGGCCAGGCTACAGGAGACGGCTGATGGGCGTACACCAACAAATGCCTGGGGCACTGGAAAGCCTGCTCACAATGAGAAGGGGCATGGAGGAGTCCAGCTCCAACCTGGCGCAGGGCTTTGCGCAGAGCTTGGAGCCCATCCTTTCCAACATGGAACGGGTGGTCACCTCCATCAGCGCACCTGTGGAACCCACCATGATGCAGCGTCTGATGATCGATGTCACAGCTTCCATTGCAACACAAACATCTGCCATCTAAGCTCAGACTGCTGCATTGAAGCTCAGACTGCTGCATTGAAGCTCAGACTGCTGCATTGAAGCTCAGACTGCTGCATTGAAGCTCAGACTGCTGCATCTAAGCTCAGACTGCTGCATTGAAGCTCAGACTGCTGCATTGAAGCTCAGACTGCTGCATTTGGAGCTCAGACTGCTGCTATCGTGGCTCTGGGGACCACTGTGGAACGGGGCTTCCAGGAGGTCACAGCAGTCCAGCAATCCGTTCTCCAGCCGATCACCAGGAGTGCTGCCGCCCCGGGACAGTGGCAGTGGCGCCATGGCAGTCGGACCTGCTGTCCTCTCTCAGGATGATAGCATTCCTGCTCCCACCCCTGCCACTCCGCCAGTGCCCCTGTTGTTGCCTGTCGGCCAGCCAGGCCAGAGTCCTGCAGCCCATGCTGAGATGGTGCAGTCTGAAGCCGGGCCCTCCCGACCCAGAGCTGCTCGAGGTCGTCCTCCAAGGCCATCTGGACGCTCCTCCATTGAAAGCCAGCAGCCTCCCCCCACCCATGCTCCAGCCACTGGGGAAGCACCTCGTAGGAGCACTGGGATAGGTAAAAGCACACGGACAACAGGCACTAAGGGAATGTACAAGGGGGAATAGTTCTGTTCTGTTTGCATAATTTCATTTATTAATCCATAAATGAGAGTTTGATTTTGCATTTGGTGGTGGTTTTTATTCATGCAATAAGCTGAGAGGGAAACCAATGTGTAATCTGATGGAGGGTGATTTGCTTGTCTTGTGGGAGGGGAAAGGTGGGGAATGTAGGAGTGTTGGTGAGTTGGGGGATGTAGTTCACATTATTGATAGTGGGCACGGATCAGGCGAGCACGCAGAGCCCTCGCAGACAAGGCGTGCAGTTCCTGTTGCACCCTTGCGTCCTCCTCCACCTCCTCCTCCAGCTCCACCCCCTCCTCCTGCTCCTCCTCCTCAGCCTCTTCCTCCTCCTGCTCCCCTGCCTCTTCCTCCTCAGCCTCCTCCTCCTCCTCCACCTCTGGCTCAGGATCTTCTCCGATCATTGGTGGCAAAGACTGGTCCCTCATGATGGCGAGGTTGTGCAGTATGCAGCAGACCACCACGAATCTGCCCACCCACTCAGGGGAGTCCTGCAGAGCTCCTCCAGACCGGTCTAGCCAGTGGTAGCGTTGTTTGAGGAGGCCTATGGTCTGCGCCACGATGTTGCGTGTGGCAGCACGGCTCTCATTATAGGCCTGCTGTGCACGTGTGTAGATTCCTGACCGGTGTCATGAGCCAGGGCGTGAGGGGATAGCCCTCGTCGCCCAGTTGCCAGCCTTTGACTTGCCGAGTCGGGTGAAAGATAGCTGGCACGTTGGACTGCCGCATGACGAAGGCATCGTGACTGCTCCCAGGGTAGCGGGCATCGACCGCCATGATTCGATGTGTGTGGTCACACACCAGCTGCACGTTGAGGGAGTGGAAGCCCTTTCGGTTGATGAAGACGGCCGAATTGATGTGCGGGGCACGCAGGGCAATATGTGGGCAGTCCATGGCACCCTGCACCATGGGGAAGCCAGCAATGTGGGCGAACTCTCGTGCTCGCTCGGTCTGATTGTCTCTGTGGAGAGGGAAGGTGATGAACCTGTTCCTCATGTGGTACAGTGCGTCTGTGACCTCCCTCATGCAGCAGTGCACTGCATACTGCGAGATGTTACACATGTCGCCAGCAGAGGCCTGCAGTGATCCTGAGCCGTAGAAATTCAGTGCCATGGTGACCTTCACAGCCACAGGCAATGCTGCCCTCGCCCTGCTCTCAGGCTGCAGTTGTGGCCGCACCAGGTGACAGATCTCGGTGACGGCTTCCTTGGTGAACCTCAGGCGTCGGATGCAATCCTCCTCGGTCATGTTGAGGTAAGAGAATTGATCTCTGAAGGCCCTCATTGGGTAGGGCCTCCTGCTCAGTGCCCTGCGCCTCCTCGTCCTCCGTCTCCTCGCAGCTTGACCTGCTGGGCGTAGCTCATGCTCAATGCCCAGCAGGAGGCCTAGCAGACAGCCCATGATTGGCAGGAATGTTGCTCCACCAGGTTTGTAACTTTCCGACCCGTAAGGCAGTACCTGCCAAACCACTCTCAAAAGTAGTGTAGGAACTCTCAATAAGTATAGGGAGCTTCGAAAAACACTTCCTACTCCTCCAGCAGCCAGAAGCAATAATCCAACAACTAACCTGCAACACCTGCATGGCCCCTTTAAATAGCGCTGATGGGGGGTCCTTCAGGCACTGTAAGAAACGTTTAGATGGTTGGGGATCAGACTGTGCGTTGAGTTGAGCGTTAAGTTCCAAAATGGCGTCAATCACTTTTAATCCGCGTTGCACGCTGATTGCAGCCATTTTCCCTACTTTACACGATTCCAGCGTTTGGGATTAGCGCGTGCGCTAACTCCTATACCAAGATGGCGTCTGGTGCACATCATGCAGGAAACGTGCGTACGGATCCAAGATGCCATCTTGGATGTCGGAGGGGCCGTGTAGCGCCAAAACAACAGGCGCTACACGGCCCAATTTAGCGCCCAGGATCTCCAGATGGGGTCTGCCCAAGGCTCTGTGTAACTGAAGCATCATTTCCTCACTTTTGTATTCCAACCTCTCGAGATAAAGACCAACACTGCAAACGTGAAATTGAATTCAATAAAATTCAATAAAGGGAAGTGAATCTGTCGCCCTGACACGGTCTGGACTACATGTGACTTCCGTCTCACACTACATGGCTGACTCTTACTGCCCTCTCAGATAGCCAAGCACGTCAATCACAATGAAGGTTGAAAGCCCATCTCCACCGTTGTATTAGGCGGACACTCTGGGGTAGCCAATAACCATGTCCTTGCCGCTATTACCGACATCTCAAGAAAGAAAGAAAGAACTTGCATTTCTGTCGCACCTTTCACAACCTCAGGACGTCCCAAGGCGCTCTTACAGCCAATGAAGTACTTTTTGAAGTGTAGTCACTGTTGTAATGTAGGAAACACGGCAGCCAATTCACGCACAGCAAGATCCCACAAACAGCAATGTGATAATGGCCAGGTCAACTGTTTTTTTAGTGGTGTTGGTTGAGGGATAAATATTGACCAGGACACCGGGGAGAACCCCCCCTGCTCTTCTTCAAAATGTGGCCGTGGGATCTTTCACATCCACCTGGAGAGGGCAGACGGGGCCTCGGTTTAACATCTCCTCCGAATGAAAAGATAAATAGAATCTTAGAACCTTGACATCAGACACGCGAGCACACAGGACTTGAGAGCAATGTTTTCAAATGAGCAGGATAACCTCTGGAGGCTGAAACTAAACTGGTTCCCATCCAAATACCATCTCAATATTTAGCTGAGAGGAGCAGATGGTTCGAGGTATTTATAAAAGCGAAACAATTATAGGTCAAATGAGACGCAGAGATAATCGTCCCAAAGGAACTGAAGGATCTATGGCCTGCTCAGTATCTCAGATACATAGCCCAGTCCTGTCCCAGATGTTTTCCCATAAATCACCTCGTTGTTTACAGGGCCAATGTCGACTATGTTTAAATAATGAAACACATTAGGGGCCTGAATTGTATCTCAGCAGGAACCACACCTGGATGAGTGATATCAAGAGGATATATAAGAAAAGAAGGCCATTCAGTCCAACAAACCTGTCCCTTTTTCATAGGTCAACCCCACCTACCCACCTTCTCCCCATATCCCTCAATCCCACCTGCCCACCTTCTCACCATATCCCTCAATCCCACCTACCCACTTCTCCCCATATCCCTCAATCCCACCTACCCACCTTCTCCCCATATCCCTCAATCCCAACTACCCACCTTCTCCCCATATCCCTCAATCCCACCTACCCACCTTCTCCCCATATCCCTCAATCACACCTACCCACCTTCTCCCCATATCCCCCAATCCCACCTACCCACCTTCTCACCATGTCGCTCAACCCCATCTACCCACCTTCTCCCCATATCCCCCAATCCCACCTACCCACCTTCTCACCATATCCCTCAATCCCACCTAACCACCTTCTCACCATATCCCTCAACCCCACCTACCCACCTTCTCACCATATCCCTCAATCCCACTTACCCACTTTCTCACCATATCCCACAATCCCACCTACCCACCTTCTCCCCATATCCCTCAATCCCACCTACCCACCTTCTCCCCATATCCCTCAATCCCAGCTACCCACCTTCTCCCCATATCCCTCAATCCCACCTACCCACCTTCTCCCCATATCCCTCAATCCCAGCTACCCACCTTCTCCCCATATCTCTCAATCCCACCTACCCACCTTCTCACCATATCCCTCAACCCCAACTACCCACCTTCTCCCCATATCCCTCAATCCCACCTAGCCACCTTCTCCCCATATCCCTCAACCCCACCTACCCACCTTCTCACCATATCCCTCAATCCCACCAACCCACCTTCTCACCATGTCCCTCAATCCCACCTACCCACCTTCTCCCCATTTCCCTCAATCCCACCTACCCACCTTCTCCCCATATCCCTCAATCACACCTACCCACCTTCTCACCATAACCCTCAATCCCACCTACCCACCTTCTCCCCATATCCCTCAACCCCATCTACCCACCTTCTCCCCATATCCCTCAATCCCACCTACCCACCTTCTCCCCATATCCCTCAATCCCACCTACCCACCTTCTCCCCATATCACTCAACCCCACCTGCCCACCTTCTCCCCATATCCCTCAATCCCACCTCGCCACCTTCTCCCCATATCCCTCAACCCCACCTACCCACCTTCGCCCCATACCCCTCAACCCCACCTACCCACCTTCTCCCCATATCCCTCAACCCCACCTACCCACCTTCTCACCATATCCCTCAATCCCACTTACCCACTTTCTCACCATATCCCTCAATCCCACCTACCCACCTTCTCCCCATATCCCTCAATCCCACCTAGCCACCTTCTCCCCATATCCCTCAATCCCACCTAGCCACCTTCTCCCCATATCCCTCAATCCCACCTACCCACCTTCTCCCCATATCCCTCAATCCCACCTACCCACCTTCTCACCATATCCCTCAACCCCAACTACCCACCTTCTCCCCATATCCCTCAACCCCACCTACCCACCTTCTCCCCATATCCCTCAATCCCACCTAGCCACCTGCTCCCCATATCCCTCAATCCCAGCTACCCACCTTCTCCCCATATCCCTCAACCCCACCTACCCACCTTCTCCCCATATCCCTCAATCCCACCTACCCACCTTCTCACCATATCCCTCAACCCCACCTACCCACCTTCTCCCCATATCCCTCAATCCCACCTACCCACCTCCCCATATCCCTCAATCCCACCTACCCACCTTCTCATCATATCCCTCAATCCCACCTACCCACCTTCTCACCATATCCTTCAATCCCACCTACCCACCTTCTCACCATATCCCTCAACCCCACCTACCCACCTTCTCACCATGTCCCTCAATCCCACCTACCCACCTTCTCCCCATATCCCTCAATCCCACCTACCCACCTTCTGCCCATATCCCTCAATCCCACCTACCCACCTTCTCCCCATATCCCTCAATCCCACCCACTCACCTTCTCCCCATAACCCCCAACACCACCTATGTTGAAATGATGGTCTCAATGGGCCCGAACAGACTTTTCCTGTCCCTAAATATTCTTACATTCTTACTTGCATTGTCATTTGACAAACCTAATCTGGGGAGGAATCTGGCTCCGATATTTCAGCATCTCATGGAGGGGTCTTCAATGCCCCTGCCTCAGGCAATGGATTCTGGGAAGGATGCCATCACTGTGGCCAACGGGTGAACTATACAAAACTTTCCACAGAACCTTGGCTCGCAAACACGACAGATAAATTTATTATCTTTTTGGAGCCGAATGTGCATGGAATTCTTTTTATATGTTAAAGCTGAGCCTCAGAGTCTTCAGCGAAATTATAATGGGGAACAAAGAAATGGCAGAACAATTAAACACATACTTTGGTTCTGTCTTTACAAAGGAGGACACAAATAACCTCCCAGAAATGTTAGGGAACCAAGGGTTTAGTGAGAGGGAGGAACTGAAGGAAACCAGTATTAGTAAATAAAGTGCTAGGGAAATTAATGGGGCTAAAGGCTGACAAATCCCCAGGGCCTGATAATCTACATCCCAGAGTACTAAAGGAAGTGGCCCTGGAAATAGTGGATGCATTGGTGATCATCTTCCAAAATTCTATAGACTCTGGAATAGTTCCTACAGATTGGAGGGTGGCAAATGTAACCCCACTATTTAAAAAAGGAGGGAGAGAAAAAACGGAATTACAGATCAGTTAGCCTAACATCAGTAGTGGGGAAAATGCTCGAGTCTATTATAAAAGATGTGATAACAGGACATTTGGAGGGCATTAACGGGATTGGACAAAGTCAGCATGGGTTTATGAAAGGGAAATCATGCTTAACAAATCTACTGGAGTTTTTTGAGGATGTAACTAGTAGAATAGATAGGGGAGAACCAGTGGATGTGGTGTATTTGGATTTTCAGAAGGCTTTTGATAAAGTCCCACACAAGAGGTTAGTGTGCAAAATTAAAACACATGGGATTGGGGGGAATATACTGGCATGGATTGAGAATTGATTAACAGACAGGAAACAGAGAGTAGGAATAAACGGGTCTTTTTCGGGGTGGCAGGCAGTGACTAGTGGGGTACCGCAGGGATCAGTGCTTGGGCCCCAGCTATTCACAATATATATCAATGATTTGGATGAGGGAACTAAATGTAACATTTCCAAGTTTGCAGATGACACAAAGCTGGGGTGGAATGTGAGCTGTGAGGAGGATGCAAAGAGGCTCCAATGTGATTTAGACAAGTTGGGTGAGTGGGCAAGAACATGGCAGATGCAGTATAATGTAGATAAATGTGAGGTTATCCACTTTGGTTGTAAAAACAGAAAGGCAGATTATTATCTGAATGGTGATAGATTGGGAAAAGGGGAGGTGCAACGAGACCTGGGTGTCCTTGTACACCAGTCACTGAAAGTGAGCATTCAGGTGCAGCAAGCAGTTAGGAAGGCGAATGGTATGTTGGCCTTCATTGCAAGAGGATTTGAGTACAGGAGCAGGGATGTCTTACTGCAGTTATACAGGGCCTTGGTGAGACCACATCTGGAGTATTGTGTGCAGTTTTGGTCTCGTTATCTGAGGAAGGATGTCCTTGCCATGGAGGGAGTGCAACGAAGGTTTACCAGACTGATTCCTGGGATGGCAGGACTGACGTATGAGGAGAGATTGGGTCGACTAGGCCTGTATTCACGAGAGTTTAGAAGAATGAGAGGTGATCTCATCGAAACATATAAAATTCTAACAGGACTAGACAGACTAGATGCAGGGAGGATGTTGCCGATGGCTGGGGAGTCCAGAACCAGGGGTCACAGTCTCAGGATACGGGGTATGCCATTTAGAACCGAGATGAGGAGAAATTTCTTCACTCAGAGGGTGGTGAACCTGTGGAATTCTCTACCACAGAAGGCAGTGGAGGCCAAGTCATTAGATGTATTCAAGAAGGAGATAGATATATTTCTTAATGCTAAAGGGATCAAGGGATATGGGGGAAAAGCGGGAACAGGGTACTGAGTTAGACGATCAGCCATGATCATTTTGAATGGTGGAGCAGGCCCGAGGGGCCGAATGGCCTACTCTTGCTCCTATTTTCTATGTTTCTATGTTTCTAACCCCACCTCTGGGCGCCCCTCAACACAGCACAGGGAATCTGACCTCGTCCCTCACCAGAGAAATAGCCGCAGGAGGAGGCCATTCAGCCCCTCGAACCTGTTCTGCCATTCAATTAGATCATGGCTGATCTCCATTTTCCCCATATCCCTCGATACCCTTACCCAACAAAAATCTATCGATCTCTGTCTTAAAAGCTCCAATTTTCCCCCAGTCTCAACAGTATTTTGGGGGAGAGAGTTCCAGATTCCCACTCCCCTTTGTGTGATGAAGTGCTTCCTGACATCACCCCTGAACGGCCGAGCTCTAATTTTAAGGTTCTGCCCCCTTGTTCTGGACTCCCCCCACCAGAGGAAATAGTTTCTCTCTATCCACCCTATCAAATCCTTTAATCATCTTAAACCCCTCGATTAGATCACCCCTTAATCTTCTAAACTCGAGGGAATACAAGCCGAGTCTCTGCATCCTGTCCTCATAATTTAACACTTTTAGCTCCGGTATCATTCTGGTGAATCTGCTCCCGCTCCAAGACCAATATCTCCTTCCAGAGTTTGGTTCTGCAATGTGGTACTAAACCACACAGAAGGTCAGAGGTCCCATCACTTGGCCATGTTGAGTTACTTGATCACAGCTGGGATGGTATTTGGAGAGCCCCAGTGCTCCTGGGCTAGTGAGGGAAGATTGGCCAGGCCTCCCGCTCCTGCTCGCTATCCAGTCACTCCTGCTGGTCGTGTATGTGTGTGTTTGCATGTGCAGTCATTTGCATATACATGCTTGTGCTCATGTGTGTGCCTGTTTGTGTGTGTGTGAGTGTGTGTGTGTCAGTGTGAGTGTATGAATGTGAGTGTGTGCATGTCTGTGTGTGAGTGAGTGTGTATCTGTGTGTGTGTGTGTGAATGTGACTGTGGGTGTATGTGTGTGCTTGTGTGAGTGTGTCAATATGAGTGTGTGAATGTGAGTGTGAATGTGAATGTGTGAATGTGAGTGTGAATGTGAATGTGTGAATGTGAGTGTGAGTGTGAGGGTGTCAATTTGAGTGTGTCAATGTGAGTGTGCTTGCATGAGTGTGCTTGTGTGATTGTGTGAGCGTGAGTGTGTGAGTGTGAGTGTGTGAGTGTGAGTGTGAGTGTGTGAGTATGGACATCGGATGAGGGCAGAATCAGGCTTGGCTGTGAAGTCTCCCAAAGTTGCATAGCCTGCCAACACCATCAAACACATTTGACTGAATAACTGCAGGACAATTGGTTCCTTTGGAACAGAATCCCAGTACGAGCATCTTCGGGAGGGGAGACGAAAAATAAAGAACTGAGTTGATTGTACAGGGGGTAACAGCCCTGGTACACTGGCGGAGAGAGGGATTTAACAGGAGCACTTGGAGATCATATCACTGACAGTGTGTGCCAGAGAGTGGGTATCTGTTGCATTAGAATTGAACACTCAGTGACCAGGCACAGTGAGAGGCACACTCAGTTAGGCTGAGACAAGCTGTTTGTTAACAGGCTTCACTCGATCTGTGAGCATCTCTAATGAAAAGCCACTTGAGTGGCACTAAAACCTGACAGTATTTATTATCTCGCCCTCTCTGCATAGCCTGTCAGTCGTCTGGAGACTGGCTCTCGCAACAGTGTTGTGCCTCTCCCTGTGGACAGGAGCCTGTCACTCACATCTCCTGGCATCACCCTCTATTACACGGGGTACAGGGGGGCTACACAGAGCCGAATCCTCTCCGGTGAATTAAGACCACGATCGCTCTTTGTCGCTCTCTCTCCCGTGTTCCTTGTCCCCCCGGGGACCCACCCCTCCCTCCTTCAGACTCTTGCTATTCACTGAGGAACCAACACTATTGTCAATAAGAAGGCAGTAAGTTTTTAACAAAGAACGAATTAATAAGCTTCCACCCACAACAAGAATGAAAGGTTTAATTGATGTTAAAGGAAAATTACCAATGTGCAGCAATCGTGAGCTGAGAGTGCAAATGTTCATCGACAGGTGAGAAATTTCACAGAATCGTAAAATCTTACAGCATAGAACGAGGCCATTTGGCCCATTGTGCCTGTTCCAGCTCTTTGAAAGAGCTATCCAAATAGTCCCACTCTCCCTGTCCTTTACAGAAACTTAAACACATTATCCACGCCAACCCCAGTGCAGTACTGTCGGAGGGTCAGTACTGAGGGAGCACCGCACTGTCGGAGGGTCAGTACTGAGGGAGCGCCGCACTGTCGGAGGGTCAGTACTGAGGGAGCGCTGCACTGTCGGAGGGTCAGTACTGAGGGAGCGCCGCACTGTCGGAGGGGCAGTACTGAGGGAGCGCTGCACTGTCGGAGGGTCAGTACTGAGGGAGCGCTGCACTGTCGGAGGGTCAGTACTGAGGGAGCGCTGCACTGTCGGAGGGGCAGTACTGAGGGAGCGCTGCACTGTCGGAGGGGCTGTCTTTTGGCCCTGTCTGCCCTCTCAGGTGGATGTAAAAGTTCCCATGGCACTATTTGAAGAAGGGCAGGGGGGTCCTGGTCAATATCTATCCCTCAACCATCATCACTAAGACAGATTATCTGGTCATTATCACATTGCTGTTTGTGGGATCTTGCTGTGCGCAAATTGGCTGCCGTGTTTCCTACATTACAACAGTGACTACACTTCAAAAATACTTATTGGCTGTAAAGCACTCTGGGACGTCCTGAGGTGGTGAGAGGCACTGTATATAAATGCGAGACGTTCTTTCTTTATGTGTTGTTTTATGAGCCAGTTGTTGGCTTCGATACAGAATCGCAAAGATTAAAAGGTGCCTCAGATATCAGGGAGATTTCATCCTCCAGCCTGGACTGAGTTTGAACCTGAGTGCCAGAGGTTAAAGGACAGCGTTAAAAAAGTAATATTTCCATTTCCAGTGAGCCTTTTCAAATCGAAACCTGTCAGAGTGTCTTCAGAGAGCGACTTAATTGTGGAATGTGATGAGTTTGCTTCACCTCCTGATATACTCAGGATACCCAGAGAGTGCTTCAATAAAGTGTTTTCTTTTGGTAAACACATCTCAGAAAGATGTCGGGAACCTTGTTTCCTCTCAATTAATTGCTCAGGAATTCCCAACTGGTCTGAATTTTAATCAAGCTTTTCGTTTCAATTGAATTCTCGGCAGTTTGGAGACTTGGTGAAAGGGAACAGATATTAAATAGTACACAGTTGGTGCAGAGAGTGCGGAACCAAGGACACGACACATTTGTGCTTCCAATTCCTGAGTGAGCTGATTTTTACATTTATACATTTTTACAGCACAGAAACAGACTGTTGTTATGCCAGTGTTTATACTTCACACGAGTTCCACCCACTCAAAATAGCTGCCCCTATAGTGTTCCACTATCCCTTTCTCCCTCACGTACACATCAAGCCTCCGATTTAATGCGTCAGGTCCTCTCGACATCAACCATTCCATGTGACAGTGTGCTCCACATTCTCACCACTCTTTGTGGAAAGAAACCCCCATAGATACATTTAAGGGGAAGCTGGATAAACACATGAGGAGGGAAGGAATGGAAGGATATGGTGATAGGGTGAGATGAAGAAGGGAGGGAGGAGGCTCGTGTGGAGCATAAACATTAGCATAGACCAGTTGGGCCGAATGGCCTGTTTCTGTGCTGTAACTTTGATGTAACTCAATGAAATAGGGATGAAACTGGCCCGAGGAATTACAGGCCTAGCCAGCTAATGAGGAGGGGTGGTCTGGAGGAGGAGTTTGATCAGTGAGAACGTAAAAAGGAACAACCAACGAGGTCCCAACAAATTTCCACGGACCTCTTTGAGAATGTTACAGATAAAGTAGACAGAGTAGCTCCCAGTGAGTCAGCTTGTTAGCATTTTCAGCAAGTTTTTGACAAGTGCCACATGAAAGATTTCTAATCAAAACAAAAACCACAAGAATCCAAAAGAATAAAGAAACTGGACAAGAAGATAGGTAGAAAATAAGAAACAAAGAGCACTGGAGAGGTGTGGAGCAAGATTGGAAAGAGTCCTGAGGGAAGTTCCACAGAGTCAGGCTGGAGAGAACTGCTGAGTGGGGTATCCCAGTACACTGTCCCATCAAACACTCCCAGGGCAGGTACAGGGTGAGATACAGAGTAAAGCTCCCTCTACACTGTTCCATCAAACACTCCCAGGGCAGGTACAGGGTGAGATACAGAGTAAAGCTCCCTCTACACTGTCCCATCAAACAATCCCAGGGCAGGTACAGGGTTAGATACAGAGTAAAGCTCCCTCTACACTGTCCCATCAAACATTCCCAGGGCAGGTACAGGGTTAGATACAGAGTAAAGCTCCCTCTACACTGTCCCATCAAACATTCCCAGGGCAGGTACAGCACGGGTTAGATACAGAGTAAAGCTCCCACTACACTGTCCCATCAAACATTCCCAGGGCAGGTACAGGGTTAGATACAGAGTAAAGCTCCCTCTACACTGTCCCATCAAACATTCCCAGGGCAGGTACAGCACGGGTTAGATACAGAGTAAAGCTCCCTCTACACTGTCCCATCAAACACTCCCAGGGCAGGTACAGCACGGGTTAGATACAGAGTAAAGCTCCCACAACACTGTCCCATCAAACATTCCCAGGGCAGGTACAGCACGGGTTAGATACAGAGTAAAGCTCCCTCTACACTGTCCCGTCAAACACTCCCAGGGCAGGTACAGCATGGGTTAGATACAGAGTAAATCTCCCTCTACACTGTCCCATCAAATATTCCCAGGGCAGGTACAGAGTTAGATACAGAGTAAAGCTCCCTCTACACTGTCCCATCAAACACTCCCAGGGCAGGTACAGGGTGAGATACAGAGTAAAGCTCCCTCTACACTGTCCCATCAAACACTCCTAGGGCAGGTACAGCACGGGTTAGATACAGAGTAAAGCTCCCTCTGCACTGTCCCATAAAACACTCCCAGGGCAGGTACAGCACAGGTTAGATACTGAGTAAAGCTCCCTCCACACTGTCCCATCAAACACTCCCAGGGCAGGTACAGCACGGGTTAGATACAGAGCAAAGCTCCCTCTACACTGACCCATCAAACACTCCCAGGGCAGGTACAGGGTTAGATACAGAGTAAAGCTCCCTCTACACTGTCCCATCAAACACTCCCAGGGCAGGTACAGGGTTAGATACAGAGTAATGCTCCCACAACACTGTCCCATCAAACACTCCCAGGGCAGGTATAGGGTTAGATACAGAGTAAAACTCCCTCTACACTGTCCCATCAAACACTCCCAGGGCAGGTACAGGGTTAGATACAGAGTAAAGCTCCCTCTACACTGTCCCATCAAACACTCCCAGGGCAGGTACAGCACAGGTTAGATACAGAGTAAAGCGCCCTCTACACTGTCCCATCAAACACTCCCAGGGCAGGTACAGCATGGGTTAGATACAGAGTAAAGCTCCCTCTACACTGTCCCATCAAACACTCCCAGGGCAGGTACAGCACGGGTTAGATACAGAGTAAAGCTCCCTCTACACTGTCCCATCAAACACTCCCAGGGCAGGTACAGGGTGAGATACAGACTAAAGCTCCCTCTACACTGTCCCATCAAACAATCCCAGGGCAGGTACAGGGTTAGATACAGAGTAAAGCTCCCTCTACACTGTCCCATCAAACATTCCCAGGGCAGGTACAGGGTTAGATACAGAGTAAAGCTCCCTCTACACTGTCCCATCAAACATTCCCAGGGCAGGTACAGCACGGGTTAGATACAGGGTAAAGCTCCCACTACACTGTCCCATCAAACATTCCCAGGGCAGGTACAGGGTTAGATACAGAGTAAAGCTCCCTCTACACTGTCCCATCAAACATTCCCAGGGCAGGTACAGCACGGGTTAGATACAGAGTCAAGCTCCCTCTGCACTGTCCCATCAAACACTCCCAGGGCAGGTACAGCACGGGTTAGATACAGAGTAAAGCTCCCACTACACTGTCCCATCAAACATTCCCAGGGAAGGTACAGCACGGGTTAGATACAGAGTAACGCTCCCTCTACACTGTCCCATCAAACACTCCCAGGGCAGGTACAGCATGGGTTAAATACAGAGTTAAGCTCCCTCTACACTGTCCCATCAAACACTCCCAGGGCAGGTACAGGGTTAGATACAGAGTAAAGCTCCCTCTACACTGTCCCATCAAACACTCCCAGGGCAGGTACAGGGTGAGATACAGAGTAAAGCTCCCTCTACACTGTCCCATCAAACACTCCTAGGGCAGGTACAGCACGGGTTAGATACAGAGTAAAGCTCCCTCTGCACTGTCCCATAAAACACTCCCAGGGCAGGTACAGCACAGGTTAGATACTGAGTAAAGCTCCCTCCACACTGTCCCATCAAACACTCCCAGGGCAGGTACAGCACGGGTTAGATACAGAGTAAAGCTCCCTCTACACTGTCCCGTCAAACACTCCCAGGGCAGGTACAGCATGGGTTAGATACAGAGTAAATCTCCCTCTACACTGTCCCATCAAATATTCCCAGGGCAGGTACAGAGTTAGATACAGAGTAAAGCTCCCTCTACACTGTCCCATCAAACACTCCCAGGGCAGGTACAGGGTGAGATACAGAGTAAAGCTCCCTCTACACTGTCCCATCAAACACTCCTAGGGCAGGTACAGCACGGGTTAGATACAGAGTAAAGCTCCCTCTACACTGTTCCATCAAACACTCCCAGGGCAGGTACAGGGTGAGATACAGAGTAAAGCTCCCTCTACACTGTCCCATCAAACAATCCCAGGGCAGGTACAGGGTTAGATACAGAGTAAAGCTCCCTCTACACTGTCCCATCAAACATTCCCAGGGCAGGTACAGGGTTAGATACAGAGTAAAGCTCCCTCTACACTGTCCCATCAAACATTCCCAGGGCAGGTACAGCACGGGTTAGATACAGAGTAAAGCTCCCACTACACTGTCCCATCAAACATTCCCAGGGCAGGTACAGGGTTAGATACAGAGTAAAGCTCCCTCTACACTGTCCCATCAAACATTCCCAGGGCAGGTACAGCACGGGTTAGATACAGAGTAAAGCTCCCTCTACACTGTCCCATCAAACACTCCCAGGGCAGGTACAGCACGGGTTAGATACAGAGTAAAGCTCCCACAACACTGTCCCATCAAACATTCCCAGGGCAGGTACAGCACGGGTTAGATACAGAGTAAAGCTCCCTCTACACTGTCCCGTCAAACACTCCCAGGGCAGGTACAGCATGGGTTAGATACAGAGTAAATCTCCCTCTACACTGTCCCATCAAATATTCCCAGGGCAGGTACAGAGTTAGATACAGAGTAAAGCTCCCTCTACACTGTCCCATCAAACACTCCCAGGGCAGGTACAGGGTGAGATACAGAGTAAAGCTCCCTCTACACTGTCCCATCAAACACTCCTAGGGCAGGTACAGCACGGGTTAGATACAGAGTAAAGCTCCCTCTGCACTGTCCCATAAAACACTCCCAGGGCAGGTACAGCACAGGTTAGATACTGAGTAAAGCTCCCTCCACACTGTCCCATCAAACACTCCCAGGGCAGGTACAGCACGGGTTAGATACAGAGCAAAGCTCCCTCTACACTGACCCATCAAACACTCCCAGGGCAGGTACAGGGTTAGATACAGAGTAAAGCTCCCTCTACACTGTCCCATCAAACACTCCCAGGGCAGGTACAGGGTTAGATACAGAGTAATGCTCCCACAACACTGTCCCATCAAACACTCCCAGGGCAGGTACAGCACGGGTTAGATACAGAGTAAAGCTCCCTCTACACTGTCCCATCAAACACTCCCAGGGCAGGTATAGGGTTAGATACAGAGTAAAACTCCCTCTACACTGTCCCATCAAACACTCCCAGGGCAGGTACAGGGTTAGATACAGAGTAAAGCTCCCTCTACACTGTCCCATCAAACACTCCCAGGGCAGGTACAGCACAGGTTAGATACAGAGTAAAGCGCCCTCTACACTGTCCCATCAAACACTCCCAGGGCAGGTACAGCATGGGTTAGATACAGAGTAAAGCTCCCTCTACACTGTCCCATCAAACACTCCCAGGGCAGGTACAGCACGGGTTAGATACAGAGTAAAGCTCCCTCTACACTGTCCCATCAAACACTCCCAGGGCAGGTACAGGGTGAGATACAGACTAAAGCTCCCTCTACACTGTCCCATCAAACACTCCCAGGGCAGGTACAGGGTGAGATACAGAGTAAAGCTCCCTCTACACTGTCCCATCAAACAATCCCAGGGCAGGTACAGGGTTAGATACAGAGTAAAGCTCCCTCTACACTGTCCCATCAAACATTCCCAGGGCAGGTACAGGGTTAGATACAGAGTAAAGCTCCCTCTACACTGTCCCATCAAACATTCCCAGGGCAGGTACAGCACGGGTTAGATACAGGGTAAAGCTCCCACTACACTGTCCCATCAAACATTCCCAGGGCAGGTACAGGGTTAGATACAGAGTAAAGCTCCCTCTACACTGTCCCATCAAACACTCCCAGGGCAGGTATAGGGTTAGATACAGAGTAAAACTCCCTCTACACTGTCCCATCAAACAATCCCAGGGCAGGTACAGGGTTAGATACAGAGTAAAGCTCCCTCTACACTGTCCCATCAAACATTCCCAGGGCAGGTACAGGGTTAGATACAGAGTAAAGCTCCCTCTACACTGTCCCATCAAACATTCCCAGGGCAGGTACAGCACGGGTTAGATACAGGGTAAAGCTCCCACTACACTGTCCCATCAAACATTCCCAGGGCAGGTACAGGGTTAGATACAGAGTAAAGCTCCCTCTACACTGTCCCATCAAACATTCCCAGGGCAGGTACAGCACGGGTTAGATACAGAGTCAAGCTCCCTCTGCACTGTCCCATCAAACACTCCCAGGGCAGGTACAGCACGGGTTAGATACAGAGTAAAGCTCCCACTACACTGTCCCATCAAACATTCCCAGGGAAGGTACAGCACGGGTTAGATACAGAGTAACGCTCCCTCTACACTGTCCCATCAAACACTCCCAGGGCAGGTACAGCATGGGTTAAATACAGAGTTAAGCTCCCTCTACACTGTCCCATCAAACACTCCCAGGGCAGGTACAGGGTTAGATACAGAGTAAAGCTCCCTCTACACTGTCCCATCAAACACTCCCAGGGCAGGTACAGGGTGAGATACAGAGTAAAGCTCCCTCTACACTGTCCCATCAAACACTCCTAGGGCAGGTACAGCACGGGTTAGATACAGAGTAAAGCTCCCTCTACACTGTCCCATCAAACACTCCCAGGGCAGGTACAGGGTTAGATACAGAGTAAAGCTCCCTCTACACTGTCCCATCAAACACTCCCAGGGCAGGTACAGCACGGGTTAGATACAGAGTGGTGTGTGGGGTGGTGGCGGGGGGTGGGTGGGGAGGATGGTCTGTTGTCTGGGGGGGGGAGAGGGTGGTCTGTTGTCTGGGGGGGAGAGGGTGGTCTGTTGTCTGGGGGGGAGAGGGTGGTCTGTTGTCTGGGGGGGAGAGGGTGGTCTGTTGTCTGGGGAGGGGGGAGGGTGGTCTGTTGTCTGGGGAGAGGGGAGGGTGGTCTGTTGTCTGGGGGGGGGCGGGTGGTCTGTTGTCTGGGGGGGGGGGAGGGTGGTTGATTCTGGGGTGCGGGGTGAATCACTTGTTCTGTACAGTCCCTGTCCCCCCCCTGCCCGATCTTCAATCCGTTGATTTCAATAGAACGAAAATCAGTCGGGTTCTCTCAAGGGTGGTAATTACAGTGGGAATCTATCCCTGGAGAATGGGAATCTGCTGAGTGAAGCTCCCAGAGTGTGACGGGAAGCTCTGTGACGGGACGGTCCGTGACGGGAAAGCTCTGTGACGGGAAGCTCTGTGACGGGAAGCTCTGTGACGGGGAGCTCTGTGACGGGAAGCTCTGTGACGGGGAGCTCTGTGACGGGGAGCTCTGTGACGGGGAGCTCTGTGACGGGAAGCTCTGTGACGGGAAGCTCTGTGACGGGACGGTCCGTGACGGGGAGCTCTGTGACGGGAAGCTCTGTGACGGGGAGCTCTGTGACGGGGAGCTCTGTGACGGGGAGCTCTGTGACGGGACGGTCCGTGACGGGAAGCTGCCATTCCCATGGGACTCATGGAGGTCAAGATAATTAAATAAAAATAAAAATCGGTGCTGGTGTTTCGGATTGTTGATATTGAAAGTTTCGTGTCTGTTCAATGTCTTCCTGTGTTGGAATCTGTGCTATTTTCTAACTGGTGGAATTGCCTTTAAGGAAGTTTTTGACGGTTGCAGATTTTCCCAGTGAAACGTGAAGCTAAATTGGTTCTGTTTATATTGCACGAGTTTAATTAACTGTAAAAATGCCTTCGAATCAGACTGAGTAACGGGCCCATCTCCTGCTGTACTCTTCGGAGCAGAACTTTACGTCCTGTTCCACCAGTCTCTCGAAACCAGACCGTATAAAAGCCTAAGAAATGCATTAATTTAATGGCTTTCAGAAGGAAAGTGTTTTTAGTAACAAGGAGTTTAAAAGGGTCCACAGATTACACAGATCTTCAATCAAAGATTAAATATGGATTGAAACCTAGCTGACAAACTGAGATGACAGCTGCTCGAGTCATTAACCCTGCAAGCACCAAACCTCACTGTCATCGGTTCTGGCTTCCTCGGCTTGTGATCCTTTCTGTGACGGTATCAGGGAGTCTTGGTGACAGGGAGCCAGAGAGGAACACTCTACATCCCACTTTATAATTACAGACTGTCGTCCCTGATCTGAAAGTACCAAAAGTAAAATCAGAGACTCCTGCTCCATCAGAGAGAGAAACTGTCAGATTGACCCAAGCAGTGTGAGCTCCTTTATTGGACTGATTAAAACCAAGAGTGAGGATAAGCATTAACACTACTCAATTACTGCTGTGAGTCAGCTAATGGGTGTAATATTTTATGAACAGAGTTTGAAATGCAACAAAGAATAAGAGATTCATAGAATGATACAACACAGAGGGAGGCCATTCGGCCCATTGTGCCTGTACTGGCTCTTTGAAAGATCTATCCAATTAGTCCCACTCCCCTGCTCTTTCCCCAGAGCCCTGCAAATTCTTCCTTTTCAAGTATTTATCCAATTCCCTTTTGAAAGTTATTATTGAATCTGCTTCCACCGCCCTTTCAGGCAGTGAATTCCAGATCAGAACAACTCGCTGCGTAAAAATTTTTTTCCTCATCTCCCCCTCTGGTCCTTTTGTCAATCACCTTAAATCTGTGTCCTCTGGTTACTGACCCTCCTGCCACTGGAAACAGTTTCTCCTTATTTACTCTATCAAAACCCTTCATGATTTTGAACACCTCGATTAAATCTCCCCTTAACCTTCTCTGCTCTAAGGAGAACAACCCCAGCTTCTCCAGTCTCTCCACATAACTGAAGTCCCTCATCCCTGGAACCATTCTAGTAAATCTCCTCTGCACCCTCTCTAAGGCCTTCACATCCTTCCTAAAGTGCGGTGCCCAGAATTGGACACAATACTCCAGCTGAGGCCTAACCAGTGATTTATAAAGGTTTAGCATAACTTCCTTGCTTTTGCACTCTATGTTTCTATTTATAAAGCCAATGAACATAGGAACACAGGGAGAGGAGTAGATATATAGCCCCTCAAACCTATTCCGCCATTCATTGAGATTATGGCTGATCTGTGACCTAACTCCATATACCCACCTTAGCCCCATATCCCTTAATACCATTGGTTAACGAAAATCTATCAATCTCTGATTTAAAATTAACAATTGAGCTAGCATCTGCCATTTTATCAGAATCCAGTATTCCTTTTTTAAAAGCCTTCTCAACCTGTCCTGCCACCTTCAAAGATTTGTGTATGTGCACCCCCAGGTCTCTCCGTTCCTGCACCCCCTTTAAAATTGTACCATTTAGTTTATATTGCCTCTCCTCATTCTTCCTACCAAAATGCATCATTTCACACTTCTCTGTGTTAAATTTCATCTGCCATGTGTCTGCCCATTTCACAGTCTGTCTCTGTCCCCCTGAAGTCTGTTACTATCCTCCACATTGTTTACTACATTTCCGAGTTTCGTGTCATCTGAAAACTTAGAAACTATACCCTCTATACCCAAGTCCAGGTCATTAATATATATCAAAAAGAGCAGTGGCCCTAATACTGACCCCTGGGGAACACCACTGTAAACTTCCCTCCAGTCTGAAAAACAACCGTTCACCACTACTCTCTGCTTACTGTCCCGTAGACAATTTTGTCCCTTTAATCCTTTACTTTTGCTAACAAGTCAAATCAAAGATTGGCAGGCAAAACTGTAATCTAACAATGGGCGGCCTTTAAAGAGGAGATGGTTCGGGTACAGTCTGGGTACATTCCCACGAGGGGGAAAGGGTGGGCAACTAAAGCCAGAGCTCCCTGGATGACGTAAGAGATAGAGAGTAAGAGGAAGCAGAAAAAAGGGGCATATGACAGATGTCAGGTTGATAACACAAGTGAGAACCAGACTGAATATAGAAAGTGCAGAGGGGAAGTGAAAAAGGAAATAAGAGGGGCAAAGAGAGAGTCTGAGAATAGACTGACGGCCAACATAAAAGGGAATCCAAAAGTCTTCTACAGGCATGTAAACAGTAAACGGGTAGTAAGAGGAGGGGTGGGGCCAATATGGGACCAAAAAGGAGATCCACTCATGGAGGCAGTGGGCATGGCTGAGGTACTAAATGAGTACTTTGCATCTGTCTTTACCAAGGAAGAAGATGCTGCCAGAGTCTCAGTAAATGAAGATGTAGTTGAGATACTGGATGGACTAAAAATTGATAAAGAGGAGGTACTTGAAAGGCTGGCTGTACTTAAAGTAGATAAGTCACCCGGTCCGGATGGGATGCATCCTAGGTTGCTGAGGGAGTAAGGGTGGAAATTGCAGAGGTACTGGCCATAATCTTCCAAACATCCTTAGATACAGGGTGGTGCCAGAGGATTGCAGAATTGTAAATGTTACACCCTTGTTCAAAAAAGGGTGTAAGGACAAACCCAGCAACTACAGGCCAGTCAGTTTAACCTCAGTGGTGGGGAAACTTTTAGAAACGATAATCCAGGACAGAATTAACAGTCACTTGGATGAGTGTGGATTGATTAGGGAAAGCCAGCACCGATTTGTTAAAGGCAAATTGTGTTTAACTAACTTGATGGAGTTTTTTGATGAGGTAACAGAGAGGGTAGAAGAGGGCAGTGCGGTTGACGTTGTGTATATGGACTTTCAAAAGGCATTTGATAAAGTGCCGCATAATAGGGTTGTCATCAAAACTGAAGCCCATGGAATAAAAGAGGCAGTAGCAACATGGATACAGAATTGGCTAAGTGACAGGAAACAGAGAGTAGTGGTGAACGGTTGTTTTTCGGACTGGAGGGAGGTGTACAGTGGGGTTCCCCAGGGGTCAGTGCTGGGACCACTGCTTTTCTTGATATATATTAATGACTTGGACTTGGGTGTACAGGGCACAATTTCAAAATTTGCAGATGACACAAAACTTGGAAGTGTCATGGACAGTGAGGAGGATAGTGAGAGACCTCGAGAGGATATAGACAGGTTGATGGAATGGGCGGACACGTGGCAGATGAAATTTTATGCAGAGAAGTGTGAAGGCACTTTTTTGATCAAGGGTGTAACAGTTTCAATTCTCCAGTCCTCTGGCATCACCTCTGTATCTAAGGATGATTGGAAGATTATGGCCAGTACCTCCTACATTTTGGGTAGGAAGAACGAGGAGAGGAAATATTAACTAAAGGGTACAATTCTAAAGGGGGAGCAGGAACAGAGAGACCTGGGGGTAAATGTACACAGGTTGTTGAAGGTGGCAGGACAGGTTGAGAAAACGGTTAAAAAAGCATACGGGATCCCGAGCTTTATAAATAGAGACACCATCCCCGTATCTAAGGATGTTTGGAAGATTGTGGCCAGAGGCTCCGCAATTTCCACCCTTACTTCCCTCAGTAACCTCGGACGCATCCCATCTGGACCAGGTGACTTTTCTACTTTGAGTACTGCCAATCTTTTAAGTCCCTCCTCTTTATCTATTTTTATCCTCTCCAATATCGCTCCCACCTCCTCCTTTACGGCTACAATGGCAGCATCCTCTTCTCCAGTGAAGACCGGTGTGAAATATTCATTTAGCACCTCAGCCATGCCCTCCGTCTCCACAAGAAGATCTCCTTTTTTGTCCCGAATCGCTCCCACCCTTCCGTTGACGACCCTTTTACTATTTATATGTTTATAAAAGACTTTTGGATTCCCTTTTATGTTAGCCGCTAATCTACTCTCACTCTCTCTTTGCCCCTCTTATTCCCTTTTTTAGATCTTCTCTGTACTTTCTGTGTTCGGCCTGGTTCTCCACTCTATTATGAACCTTACATTCATCATAATCTCCTTTTTCTGTTTCATGCAGTGTGAGCTCTTCCTTCAACAGGTGAGGAGACACCTTTATTGGACTGATTAAAACCAAGAGGGAGGATAAACATTGAGACGACTCCAATTACTGCTGTGAGTCAGCTAATGGGTGTAATATTTTATGAACAGAGTTTGAAATGCAACAAAGAACAAGAGATTCATAGAATCACACAGCACAGAAGGAGGCCATTCGGCCCATCGTGCCTGTACTGGCTCTTTGAAAGAGCTATCCAATCAGTTCCAGTCCCCTGCTCTTTCCCCAGAGCCCTGCAAATTTTTTCCCTTCAAGTATTTATCCGATTCCCATTTGAAAGTTATTATTGAATCTGCTTCCACCGCCCTTTCAGGCAGCGCATTCCAGATCAGAACAACTCGCTGCGTAAAAAACTTCTCCTCATCTCCCCTCTGGTTCTTTGCCAATTACCTTAAATCTGTGTCCTCTGGTTACCGACCCTTCTGCCACTGGAAACGGTTTCTCCTCATTTACTCTTTCAAAACCCCTCATAATGTTGAACACCTCGATTAAATCTCCCCTTAACCTTCTCTGCTCTGAGGAAAACAACCTCAGTTTCTCCAGTCTCTCCACATAACTGAAGTCCCTCATCCCTGGAACCATTCTAGTAAATCTCCTCTGCACCCTCTCCGAGGCCTTCACATCCTTCTTAAAGTGCGGTGCCCAGAATTGGACACAATACTCCAGCTGCGGCCTAACCAGTGATTTATAAAGGTTCACAACATGCTTACCAGAAACACAGTTGGAGACACTGTGTTCAATCTTGGGGTTGCCAACTCTGGCAAGATGGATTCCTTGAGGTTTCATCACAGGTTCCAATTGCCCGACCCCCACACTCCCACCATTGGTCGCCCAACATGTCCATCCTCGCAGTGCCCCACCTTCCCAGCCAATCGGAAAGCGAACAGCTTCGTTACCCGATTGGATGTCGGACAAACTGCCTTTTTTCCCATCTCCAATTTTTTTATTACTAATAAAAGCAAAGTGTTGAAAGAAATGTATTTTTTTGAAACGGCCCAATGATTTCTCTCCCAGTTGCTCCCAGCAGTTTCCTGGAGATTAATCTTCAATTGCTGGAGATTGCAGATCAATCCTCGAGGGCTGTCAACCTCCACCTCACTCTCAATCCCAACATAGCGAGAGTGCAGGGAGGAGGATGAAGAGTGCGTGGGATGGGGGATTGGAGCTTAGGGGGAACGAGAGGGGAAAGTTCAGAAGACAACTGACCAGAGTATCGCTAAAACCAAAGAGACAAAACATGGTTCTGATGGGACACGTAGCCGAGAAATCGGGCAGGACTCACCTGTCAGGTAAAGAAAGAACTTGCATTTATATATCACCTTTTACAACTGCAGGACGTCCCAAAGCGATTTACAGCCAATGAAGTACTTTTTGAAGTGTAGTCACTGTTGTAATGTGGGAAACGCGGCAGCCAATTTGTGCACAGCAAGATCCCAAAAACAGCAATGTGATAATGACCAGATAATCAGTGTTTTAGTGATGTTGGTTGCGGGAAGGAATATTGTCCAGGACACCAGGTAGAACACGCCTGCTCTTCTTCAAATAGTGGCCACGGGATCTTTTACATCCACCTGAGAGGGCAGACGGGGCCTCGGCCTCCGACAGTGCAGCGCTCCCTCAGTACTGACCCTCCGACAGTGTGGCGCTCCCTCAGTACTGACCCTTCGACAGTGCAGCGCTCCCTCAGTACTGACCCTCCGACAGTGCGGCGCTCCCTCAGTACTGACCCTCCGACAGTGCAGCGCTCCCTCAGTACTGACCCTCCGACAGTGCAGCGCTCCCTCAGTACTGACCCTCCGACAGTGCAGCGCTCCCTCAGTACTGACCCTCCGACAGTGCGGCGCTCCCTCAGTACTGACCCTCCGACAGTGCGGCGCTCCCTCAGTACTGACCCTCCGACAGTGCGGCACTCCCTCAGTACTGACCCTCCGACAGTGCGGCACTCCCTCAGTACTGGCCCTCCGACAGTGCAGCACTCCCTCAGTACTGGCCCTCCGACAGTGCAGCGCTCCCTCAGTACTGACCCTCCGACAGTGCGGCACTCCCTCAGTACTGACCCTCCGACAGTGCAGCACTCCCTCAGTACTGACCCTCCGACAGTGCGGCGCTCCCTCAGTACTGACCCTCCGACAGTGCAGCGCTCCCTCAGCACTGACCCTCCGACAGTGCAGCGCTCCCTCAGTACTGACCCTCCGACAGTGCAGCGCTCCCTCAGTACTGACCCTCCGACAGTGCGGCACTCCCTCAGTACTGACCCTCCGACAGTGCGGTGCTCCCTCAGTACTGACCCTCCGACAGTGTGGCGCTCCCTCAGTACTGACCCTCCGACAGTGCGGCGCTCCCTCAGTACTGACCCTCCGACAGTGCGGCGCTCCCTCAGTACTGACCCTCCAACAGTGCAGCCCTCCCTCAGTACTGACCCTCCGACAGTGCAGCCCTCCCTCAGTACTGACCCTCCGACAGTGCGGTGCTCCCTCAGTACTGACCCTCCGACAGTGTGGCGCTCCCTCAGTACTGCACTGGGAGTGTCGGCCTGGATTATGAGCTCAAGTCTCTGGAGTGGGACTTGAACCCACGACCTTGTGACTCAGAGACTAGAGTTGCTCCCCACTGAGTCAGGGTTGACAGACCTCTTGTTGTTAACGCGGTGGATATCGAGCAAACACAAACTATTATCCATATACAAGCTGAGGAGACGAGGCGTCCTTCCCTGGTTGAATAAAAATAAATCTCAGTTGACTGTTTTGTCAGTGAATAACAGGCTGTCACAGTGCCACAGTCTCATAGAATAAGAACAGATCAAAGTGAGCAAACCCAGCACTGAGACAGGGACACCCACAGCCAGGCTGTCGGGAAGAAAATGAAAAATATAAGCAGCAGCTGATGGAAGGCAGGGCCCGCTGGTATTTTACACCTCACCGGTATTTTGATAAAATAAATCTACTTCTCCTGCAAAATCTCTCACATGTTTTGCAATTGGAGCAGCTTCCACCTACAGGCGGGGCTGGAATCGAGTTTTGAGGACAGTTCCTTCTGAATCAAATGCCTAAGCTTCCTGTGGAGATGAGAAATCTTGGGATCACAGAGAGAAAGGTCACTGGGGTCAACAAAGTCCATCCCTTTTCAGAGATCTGAATCCCACCGAACAGCGTCGTCACCATAGAAACTGCAGTTGGTGATATCAATGGGCAAAAATTAACACAACCAAAAGACATCATACCGTCCCCTAAATTAATGGAGTGTGAACCAGTTTACAGCTTCCCCTCATGGGAACATAAGAAAGAAAGAAAGGATTAATTAATTTTCATTTACAACAGCAACATTTTATATAGCACCATTACCATAACGTTAGCAGGGATGAGGGACTCCAGTTATGTGAAGAGACTGGAATTGTTCTCCTTAGAGCAGAGAAGGGTAAGGGGAGATTTAATCGAGGTGTTCAAAATCCCGAGGGGTTTTGATAGAGTAAATAAGGAGAAAATGTTTCCAGTGGCGGGAGGGTCGGTAACCAGAGGACACAGATTTAAGGTGATCGGCAAAAGAACCAGAGGGGAGATGAGGAGAATTTTTTTTACGCAGCGAGTTGTTCTGATCTGGAATGCGCTGCCTGAAAGGGCGGTGGAAGCAGATTCAATAATAACTTTCAAAAAGGAATTGGATAAATACTTGAAGGGGAGAAATGTGCAGGGCTCTGGGGAAAGAGCAGGGGGAATGGGACTAATTGGATAGCTCTTTCAAAGAGCCGGCACAGACACAATGGGCTGAATGGCCTCCTTCAGTGCTGTATTATTCTATGATTCTATGTCAACCGTTACTAATAGTGCAGTATTCTTGGGCGTCATTGGCGAGGCCGGCATTTATTGCCCATCCCTAATTGCCCCTTGAGAAGGTGGTGGTGAGCCGCCTTCTTGAACCGCTGCAGTCCGTGTGGTGACGGTTCTCCCACAGTGCTGTCAGGAAGGGAATTCCAGGATTTTGACCCAGCGACGATGAAGGAACGGCGATATATTTCCAAGTCGGGATGGTGTGTGACTTGGAGGGGAACATGCAGGTGGTGTTGTTCCCATGTACCTGCTGCCCTTGTCCTCCTGGGTGGTCGAGGTCGCAGGTTTGGGAGGGAGGTGTGTGGAAGTATTCAGTCATATAAAGGTGTTTCTCCAGCCCAAATGTCCTTTCTCCTTCCAGGTGCCGATTATTTCCAGTGCGTCTGGCGTTCTCACCCTTATTTTCAAATCCCTCCATGGCCTCGCCCCTCCCTATCTCTGTAACCTCCTCCAGCCCTACAACCCTCCGAGATCTCTGCACTCCTCCAATTCTGGCCTCTTGCTCAACCCCGATTTTAATCGCTCCACCATTGGCGGCCGTGCCTTCAGCTGCCTGGGCTCTAAGCTCTGGAATTCCCTCCCTAAACCTCTCCGCCTCTCTCTCCTCCTTTAAGACACTCCTTAAAACCTACCTCTTTGGCCAAGCTTTTGGTCACCTGTCCTAATATCTCCTTATGTGGCTCAGTGACAAATTTTTTGTCTGATAATCGCTCCTGTGAAGGGCCTTGGGACGTTTCACTACGTTAAAGGCACTATAGAAATGCAAGGTATTGTTCTGATTTCTGGTTGCTACAAGTACCAGGACTCCTGATTCAGCCCGTCTGTCAAACCCATGTATTGTCCCATCCGTCAACAGGAGGTGTTCCAGTCAAAGTATTAGTTAGAATGAGAGAAGCTACTAACACTCACAGCTCTGTCCCACCATTAAATGTTCCACATCCCCAAGATTTGGCACTTTGGCTTAAATAGTTTGGCAGTGAAAGATAATGAAGCAGTCCGAGCCCACATGCAGCACAACCTGGACAACATCCAGGCTTGGACTGATAAGTGGCAAGAACCATTCGCGCCAGACAAGTGCCAGGCAATGACCATCTCCAACAAGAGAGAGTCGAACCACCTCCCCTTGACATTCAATGGCATTACCATCGCCGAATCCCCCACCATCAACATCCTGGGGGTCACCATTGACCAGAAATGTAACTGGACCAGCCATATAAATACTGTGGCTACAAGAGCAGGTCAGAGGCTGGGTATTCTGTGGCGAGTGACTCACCTCCTGACTCCCCAAAGCCTTTCCACCATCTACAAGGCACAAGTCAGGAGTGTGATGGAATACTCTCCACTTGCCTGGATGAGTGCAGCTCCAACAACACTCAAGAAGCTCAACACCATCCAGGACAAAGCAGCCCACTTGATTGGCACCCCATCCACCACCCTAAACATTCACTCCCTTCACCACCGGCGCACAGTGGCTGCAGTGTGTACCATCCACAGGATGCACTGCAGCAACTCGCCAAGGCTTCTTCGACAGCACCTCCCAAACCCGCGACCTCTACCACCTAGAAGGACAAGGGCAGCAGGCACATGGGAACAACACCACCTGCACGTTCCCCTCCAAGTCACACACCATCCCGACTTGGAAATATATCGGCCGTTCCTTCATCGTCACTGGGTCAAAATCCTGGAACTCCCTTCCTAACAGCACTGTGGGAGAACCTTCACCACACGGACTGCAGCGGTTCAAGAAGGCGGCTCACCACCACCTTCTCTAGGGCAATTAGGGATGGGCAATAAATGCCGGCCTCGCCAGCAACGCCCACATCCCGTGAATGAATAAAAAAAAAGTGGGTATGAACCGTTAACATACTCCGCGAGTGATGGATTCTGGATGCAGAATGTTTAGCACGCACCCAGGACGGACTCTGAGGAGCAAAGCTTGTCCGACACTGTATTTAATTAAAACTATTTATCCCTCTTTTCACAATTCTGACACAATTAAATCAGCGTTTGTCTTCGTATTCTTGGAAAAAGTTTAGTAATTTGAAGAGCTCAGGGACTGATTCTTCTCTCTCGACTTGCATGCAATAAAGTCACTTGTCCAAATTAAATAATTAATTTGCTATCGAATAATTTTTTAAAAAATCTTTTTTGTGTTTTAATTGTTTCCTTTGATGAGCTGCCAGAGTTCAAATTAATTCACAAGAATCAAGGCACCAACTGTTATTGATCCAAATATAGACTCAGGCACAGGGAACGCAGCACAGCTCATCCAATAGAAAACAATTCCACAACACCAAGCCACAGTCCAGCAATTCCACCTTAAATTCACAAGCCTTCGGAGGCTACCTCCTTCCTCAGGTGAACGATTTGGAAGAGCTCAGGAAGGAGCTGAGGAAGGAGGTAGCAATTGTCGGCCCCAGTCCATCACCGGCATCTCCACATCATCCAATAGAAAGCACGAACTGGCATTTCTACAGGGCCTTTCACAACCTCAGGACGTCCCAAAGCGTTTCACAGACAATGAAGTACTTTTTGAAGTGTTGTCACTGTTGTAATGTAGGAAACGCAGCAGCCAATTTGCGCACAGCAAGATCCCACAAACAGCAATGTGATAAAGACCAGATCATCTGTTTTAGTGATGTTGGTTGAGGGATAAATATTGGCCCAGGACACCGGGGAGAACTCCCCCTGCTCTTCTTCCAATAGTGGCCATGGGATCATTTATGTCCACCTAAGAGGGCAGTCGGGGCCTCGGTTAACATCTCATCTGAAAGACAGCACTCCCTCAGTACTGACCCTCCGACAGTGCAGCGCTCCCTCAGTACTGACCCTCCGACAGTGCAGCGCTCCCTCAGTACTGACCCTCCAACAGTGCGGCGCTCCCTCTGTACTGACCCTCCGACAGTGCGGCGCTCCCTCAGTACTGACCCTCCGACAGTGCAGCGCTCCCTCAGTACTGACCCTCCGACAGTGCGGCGCTCCCTCAGTACTGACCCTCCGACAGTGCAGCGCTCCCTCAGTACTGACCCTCCGACAGTGCAGCGCTCCCTCAGTACTGACCCTCCGACAGTGCAGCGCTTCCTCAGTACTGACCCTCCGACAGTGCAGCGCTCCCTCAGTACTGACCCTCCGACAGTGCAGCGCTCCCTCAGTACTGCACTGGGAGTGTCAGCCTGGATTATCAGCTCAAGTTATATGCTCAGTGCTGTGTGTGGAGGCGGAAGATGTGGGTATGGTTCTTAATGAATACTTTGCGTCTGTCTTCACAAAAGAGAGGGACGATACAGAGATTGTAGTTAAGGAGGAGGAGTGTGAAATATTGGATGGGATAAACATAGAGAGGAAGTATTAAGCGGATTAGCATCTTTGAAAGTGGATAAATCACCAGACCCGGATGAAATGTATCCCAGGCTGTTAAAAGAAGCCAGGGAGGAAATAGCAGAGGCTCTGACCATCATTTTCCAATCCTCCCTGACCACAGGGATGATGCCGGAGGATTGGAGGATTGCTAATGTTGTACCATTGTTTAAAAAGGGGAGAAAGAGATAGACCGAGTAATTACAGGCCAGTCAGTCCAACCTCAGTGGTGGGCAAATTATTGGAATCGATTCTGAGGGACAGCAGAAATCGTCATTTAGAAAGGCACGGGTTAATCAAGGACAGTCAGCACGGATTTGTTAAGGGAAGGTCGAGTCTGACTAACTTGACTGAATTTTTTGAGCAGGTAACAAGGAAGGTCGATAAGGGTAACGCGTTTGAAGTAGTGTAAGTAGATTTTAGCAAGGCTTTTGACAAGGTCCCACACGGCAGACTGGTCAAAAAAGTGAAAGCCCATGGGATCCAAGGGAAAGTGGCACGTTGGATCCAAAATTGGCCCAGTGGCGGGAAATAAAGGGTAATAAGAACATAAGAACCGAAGAAATAGGAGCAGGAGTCGGCCAATCGGCCCCTCGAGCCTGCTCCGCCATTCAATAAGATCATGGCTGATCTGATCCTAACCTCAAATCTAAATTCATGTCCAATTTCCTGCCCGCTCCCCGTAACCCCTAATTCCCTTTACTTCTAGGAAACTGTCTATTTCTGTTTTAAATTTATTTAATGATGTAGCTTCCACAGCTTCCTGGGGCAGAAAATTCCACAGACCTACTACCCTCTGAGTGAAGAAGTTTCTCCTCATCTCAGTTTTGAAAGAGCAGCCCCTTATTCTAAGATTATGCCCCCTAGTTCTAGTTTCACCCATCCTTGGGAACATCCTTACCGCATCCACCCGATCAAGCCCCTTCACAATCTTATATGTTTCAATAAGATCGCCTCTCATTCTTCTGAACTCCAATGAGTAGAGTCCCAATCTACTCAACCTCTCCTCATATGTCCGCCCCATCATCCCCGGGATTAGCCGAGTGAACCTTCTTTGTACTGCCTCGAGAGCAAGTATGTCTTTTCTTAAGTATGGAGACCAAAACTGTATGCAGTATTCCAGGTGCGGTCTCACCAATACCTTATATAACTGCAGCAATACCTCCCTGTTTTTATATTCTATCCCCCTAGCAATAAAAGCCAACATTCCGTTGGCCTTCTTGATCACCTGCTGCACCTGCATACTAACTTTTTGATTTTCTTGCACTAGGACCCCCAGATCCCTTTGTACTTCAGTACTTTCCAGTTTCTCGCCATTAAGATAATAACTTGCTCTCTGATTTTTCCTGCCAAAGTGCATAACCTCACATTTTCCAATATTGTATTGCATCTGCCAAATCTCCGCCCACTCACCCAGCCTGTCTATATCCCCTTGTAGGTTTTTTATGTCCTCTTCACTCTCTACTTTCCCTCCCATCTTTGTATCATCTGCAAACTTTGATATGTTACACTCGGTCCCCTCCTCCAAATCGTTAATATGGATTGTAAAGAGTTGGGGACCCAGCACCGACCCCTGCGGAACACCACTGGCTACTGGTTGCCAGTCCGAGAATGAACCATTTATCCCAACTCTCTGCTTCCTGTTAGATAACCAATCCTCCACCCATGCCAGAATATTACCCCCAATCCAGTGATTCTTTATCTTGAGCAATAATCATTTATGTGGCACCTTGTCGAATGCCTTCTGGAAGTCTAAATACACTACGTCCACTGGTTCTCCTTTATCCACCCTGTACGTTATGTCCTCAAAGAACTCAAGCAAATTTGTCAGACATGACTTCCCCTTCGTAAAGCCATGCTGACTTTGTCCTATTAAATTATGTTTATCCAAATGTTCCACTACTGTCTCCTTAATAATAGACTCCAAAATTTTACCCACCACAGATGTTAGGCTAACTGGTCTATAATTTCCAGCCTTCTGCCTACTACCCTTTTTAAATAAGGGTGTTACATTAGCAGTTTTCCAATCTGCCGGGACCTTTGCCGAGTCCAGAGAATTTTGGAAAATTATTACCAAAGCATCCACAATCCCTACTGCCACTTCCCTCAAGACCCTAGGATGTAAGCCATCAGGTCCAGGGGATTTATCCGCCTTGAGTCCCATTAATTTACTGAGTACCAATTCCTTAGTGATTTTAATCGTATTTAGCTCCTCCCCCCCTAGAGCCCCCTGTTTGTCCAGTGTTGGGATATTCTTAGTGTCCTCTACCGTAAAGACTGAAACAAAATATTTGTTCAGCATTTTTGCCATCTCCATGTTTCCCACCATTAATTTCCCGGTCTCATCCTCTAAGGGACCTACGTTTGCCTTAGCCACCCTTTTTCTTTTTATATAACTATAGAAACTCTTGCTATCTGTTTTTATATTTTTTGCTAATTTATTTTCATAATCTATCTTCCCTTTCTTAATCAATCCTTTCGTTACTTTTTGCTGTCTTTTGAAGACTTCCCAATCTTCTATCCTCCCACTAAGTTTGGCTACCTTACATGTCCTTGTTTTTAGTCGGATACTATCCTTAATTTCTTTACTTAGCCACAGATGGCTGTCATTTCTTTTACACCCTTTTTTCCTCAGTGGAACATATTTATTTTGAAAGTTGTAAAATAACTCCTTAAATGAACACCACTGCTCATGTACCATCTTACCCTTTAATCTATTTTCCCAGTCCACTTTAATCAATTCCTCTCTCATACCATCATAGTCTCCTTTATTCAAGCTCAGTACGCTTGTTTGAGAACCAACCTTCTCACCCTCTAATTGGATATGGAATGTAACCATGTTATGGTCACTCATTCCAAGGGGATCCTTAACGAGGACATTATTAATTAATCCTGGCTCATTACACAGGACCAGGTCCAAGGTTGCTTGCCCCCTTGTCGGATCAGTTACATACTGCTCAAGAAATCCATCCCTAATACACTCAATAAACTCTTCCTCAAGGCTGCCCTGCCCAATTTGATTTGTCCAGTTAATATGATAGTTAAAATCCCCCATAATTATAGCTGTTCCCTTATTACATGCCCCAACTATTTCCTGATTAATACTTCTTCCAGCAGAGTTGCAACTATTAGGAGGCCTATATACTACGCCCACTAGTGTTTTCTTCCCCTTATTATTCCTTATCTCTACCCAAACTGTTTCATTATCCTGATCTTTTGTCCCAATATCATTTCTCTGTATTACAGTGATTCCTTCTTTTATTAACATAGCCACCCCACCTCCCCTTCCTTCCTGCCTGTCCTTCCTGATTGTTAAATACCCTGGCATATTTAATTCCCAGTCGTTGTCACCCTGCAGCCATGTTTCTGTAATGGCCACAAGATCATACCCATACGTAGTTATTTGTGCCGTTAACTCGTCCATTTTGTTACGAATGCTACGTGCATTCAGATAAAGAACTTTCAAATATGTTTTGTGACACTTAGTTCCTGCTTTTTCCTTTTTTAACACTTTGCCTTTTACTCCATACCTTCTGTCCCTTCCTGACACGCTTTCCTCTGTCTCCCTGCTCAGGTTCCCAACCCCCTGCCACAGCTTTGATGCTGGGTTAATCGCCTTACGCCTTCTAGTTTTTATTTTATCTGTCGTGCCTAAAGTACACTTTCTTTCCGCTGCTCTACGCTTTTCCCTTTCACTTGTTCTTGAACAACTGTTTGTACTATTTGTATTGTAGATTTCCCCTGGGTCTTCCCCTCTCTTGCTGCTCTCAACTTTATTCCCTTCTGACTCCCTGCTCAGGTTCCCATCCCCCTGCCACTCTAGTTTAAACCTTCCCCAACAGCACTAGCAAACACCCCCGCGAGGACATTGGTCCCGGTCCTGCTCGGGTGTAACCCATCACGCTTGTACAGGTCCCACCTTCCCCAGAACCGGTCCCAATGTCCCAGGAATCTAAATCCCTCCCTCCTACACCATCCCTGCAGCCACGCATTCATCCTGTCTATTCTCCTGTCTGGTCGACGGGTGTTTTTGCGACTGGAAGGCTGTTTCCAGTGGGGTTCCGCAAGGCTCAGTACTCGGTCCCTTGCTTTTTGTGGTATATATTAATGATTTGGACTTAAATGTGGGGGGCTTGATCAAGAAGTTTGCAGATGATACAAAAATTGGCCGTGTGGTTGATAGTGAGGAGGAAAGCTGTAGACTGCAGGAAGATATCAATGGACTGGTCAGGTGGGCAGAAAAGTGGCAAATGGAGTTCAATCTGGAGAAGTGTGAGGTAATTAATTTGGGGAGGGCAAACAAGACAAGGGAATACACAATAAATGGGAGGATACTGAGGAAATTAGGGACCTTGGAGTGCATATTCACAGATCCCTGAAGGTAGCAGGACAGGTAGATAAGGTGGTTAAGGCAGCATACGGGATACTTTCCTTTATTAGCCGAGGCATAGAATATAAGAGTAGGGAGGTTATGCTGGAACTGTATAAAACACTAGTTAGGCCACAGCTTGAGTACTGTGTACAGTTCTGGTCACCACATTACAGGAAAGATGTGATTGCACTAGAGAGGGTACAGAGGAGATTTCCGAGGATGTTGCCAGGACTGGAGAATTTTAGCTATGAGAAACGATTGGATAGGCTGGGGTTGTTTTCTTTGGAACAAAGGAGGCTGAGGGGAGATTTAATTGAGGTGAATAAAATTATGACAGGACAAGATAGAGTGGATAGGGAGGACCTATTTCCCTTAGCAGAGGGGTCAGTGACCAGGGGGCATAGATTTAAAGTAATTGGTAGAAGGATTAGAGGGGAGCTGAGGAGAAACTTTTTCACCCAGAAAGTGATGGGGGTCTGGAACTCACTGCCTGAAAGGGTGGTAGAGGCAGAAACCCTCAACTCATTTAAAAGGCACTAGGATGTGCTCCTGAAGTGCCGTAACCTCCAGGGCTACGGACCAAGAGCTGGAAAGTGGATAGCTCTTTTTCACCGGCCAAGACATGATGGGCCGAATGGCCTTCCTCTGTGCCCATGAACCCACAACCTTCTGATTCAGAGGGGAGAGTTTGCTGCCCACTGCGCCACGGCTGACTCCTTAACTCATTCACCCTGAACCCCAAGCCCTCTGCCTCCCTGGTATATATGGAATTGACAGGCAGGGAAAGACCACCTGGTCCATCAGGCCTGCCCCAGACCATGACGGCCGGAGCATCCTGGCTAAATACTTCCACCTCCCCCGACCTCCCCCCTCTGACCCCTGTTCCTCCCCCACCTCCGCAGCCATGTAATCTCCTGGGAGAGGCAAAAAAACAAAAACCAGGGCCAATAAGGGAAAAGTACTCTGGGAAATTCCTCTCTGACACCCCTCCTCAGGCGATGGAAACCAGTCCAGGAGATCACACGGACCGAGTGTTGTCTATAAAGACTCTTCCCTTCTCTATGATGTGATCTCTGCCCCAGTCAGGAACCAGTCCAGCTCCCTCTTGAACGTTTACAGAGAGTCGGCACCCACCACACCGGCCGGTAACACATTCCAGAGACTCTCTACTCTCGGGGGAAAGAGGAACCGACCAACACCCAGTCTATTCCCACTCTCCCATCGTTTAAACTCATGTCACCTGGTCCTCCCCAACCTGTTAAACTGGAAGAATCTGTCAATAGGGAGTCTATCTTTTGCACAGTCTGAAATCCAGGTGCGTGCTTACACGACTAAGTGTTATCATGCATGATCAAGTGCTATAGTGCATGACAGGGTGCCATCATACATGACCGGGTGCCATCATACATGACCGGGTGCCATCATACATGACCGGGTGCCATCGAGAAACGACATGAGAGAATCAAAGGTTAAAGTCAGAGTTCCCATGGTGGGGTGAAGTTGACGTGTTAAAGGGGAGGAGTCAGCTCGGAGCACTGTCGAACTGTGTGCAGTTTCGGAGACAGGTGTGGCGGGCGAGTGTGTACTGGAACTGTTTTTTTTTCATTTGTTCACGGGATGTGGGCGTCGCTGGCAAGGCCGGCATTTATTGCCCATCCCTAATTGCCCTTGAGAAGGTGGTGGTGAGCCGCCTTCTTGAACCGCTGCAGTCCGTGTGGTGAAGGTTCTCCCACAGTGCTGTTAGGAAGGGAGTTCCAGGATTTTGACCCAGTGATGATGAAGGAACGGCGATATATTTCCAAGTCGGGATGGTGTGTGACTTGGAGGGGAACGTGCAGGTGGTGTTGTTCCCATGAACCTGCTGCCCTTGTCCTTCTAGGTGGTAGAGGTCGCGGGTTTGGGACGTGCTGTCGAAGAAGCCTTGGCGAGTTGCTGCAGTGCATCCTGTGGATGGTGCACACTGCAGGCACGGTGCGCTGGTGGTGAAGGGAGTGAATGTTTAGGGTGGTGGATGGGGTGCCAATCAAGCGGGCTGCTTTATCTTGGATGGTGTCGAGCTTCTTGAGTTGTTGGAGCTGCACTCATCCAGGCAAGTGGAGAGTATTCCATCACACTCCTGACTTGTGCCTTGTCGATGGTGGAAAGGCTTTGGGGAGTCAGGAGATGAGTCACTCGCCGCAGAATACCGAATACCCAGCCTCTGACCTGCTCTTGTAGCCACAGTATTTATATGGATGGTCCAGTTAAGTTTCTGGTCAATGGTGACCCTCAAGATGTTGATGGTGGGGGATTCGGCGATGGTAATGCCGTTGAATGTCAAGGGGAGGTGGTTAGACTCTCTCTTGTTGGAGATGGTCATTGCCTGGCACTTGTCTGGCGTGAATGTTACTTGCCACTTATGAGCCCAAGCCTGGATGTTGTCCAGGTCTTGCTGCATGCGGGCACGGACTGCTTCATTATCTGAGGGGTTGCAAATGGAACTGAACACTGTGCAATCATCAGTGAACATCCCCACTTCTGACCTTATGATGGAGGGAAGGTCATTGATGAAGCAGCTGAAGATGGTTGTGCCTAGGACACTGCCCTGAGGAACTCCTGCAGCAATGTCCTGGGGCTGAGATGATTGGCCTCCAACAACCACTACCATCTTCCTTTGTGCTAGGTATGACTCCAGCCACTGGAGAGTTTTCCCCCTGATTCCCATTGACTTCAATTTTACTAGGGCTCCTTGGTGCCACACTCGGTCAAATGCTGCCTTGATGTCAAGGGCAGTCACTCTCACCTCACCTCTGGAGGGGCAGAGCATCAGTGGGTGCACTGATTGAGGTTTTCCTGTGGAGAAGGAGGGCCGAGGAGGCACGGAGAATCAACCATGAGCCAGGATTGTTTGATTCGGGGGTCCTCAGTGATTAGTAATGTGCAGAAACAGATCCGGTTTACTAAAGGGGAAAATGGGACTAGAACCCAAGGGCTGAGGGCAGTAAATCCCAGGGAGCGAGGATGGAGTGAGGAGGGAACGAGGGGGAGGGAGGAGGGAGCGAGGGGGGAATGAGGAGGGAGCGAGGGAGCAAGGTGGCCATTCAGCCATTGAGCTTGTTCTGCCATTCAATTAGATCATGGCTGATCTGTATCTCAACTCTATTTACCCTCCTTTGCTCCATATCCCTCGATCCCCTCACCCAACAAAAATCTATCAATCGCAGTTTTGAAAACTCCAATTTTCCCCCAGCCTCAACAGCTTTTTGGGGGAGAGAGTTCCAGATTCCCACTCCCCTTTGTGTGAAGAAGTGCTTCCTGACATCACCCCTGAACGGCCTGGCTCTAATTTTAAGGTTCTGCCCCCTTGTTCTGGACTCCCCCCACCAGAGGAAATAGTTTCTCTCTATCCACCCTATCAAATCCTTTAATCATCTTAAACACCTCGATTAGATCACCCCTTAATCTTCTAAACTCGAGGGACTACAGGCCCAGTCTCTGCAACCTAGCCTCATAATTTAACCCTTTAAGCCCCGGTATCATTCTGGTGAATGTGCATCTCCTCCAAGACCAATATCTCCTTCCTGAGGGGCGGGGCCCAGAACTGAACCCAGTATCTCCAGATGTGGTCTGACCCAACGCTCTGTACACTAACTCCCTCTTTGGGTCAATGTCACTATTTTATTTTTACTAATGCACTTACTGCTGCGACTGAGCCCGGGATCTGACTGCTCCTCCCCAGAATTACCACTTAGCACCTAGCAACCAGTCACTTGGTAGCAGATTGAGAAGGTGGTAGTTAACGGCTGCCTTTTGTTAATTCCACTCTGCTCCACAGCAAAGCTGTAATCAAAAACATTGACGGAGATACTCCCAACACTCACCCACTAAACTCCATTCAGTCCAAACTCCCTCTGTGGGTCATGGGGAGACTGGGGAGACAGTGTAAAATAAAATGGGGCAGGTAGACAGAGAGATAAGGGGCGAATGAACAAACAGACAGACAGTTAGACAGCACAAGAGGGGAAAAGATAGATGAAACAGGCACAGAGAGAGATAGGAAGAGAGAGGCAGAGGGAGAGAGAGAGAGGCAGAGAGAGAGAGAGAGAGGCAGAGAGGCAGGCAGAGAGAGATAGAGACAGGCAGAGACAGAGAGAGAGACAGGGAGAGAGAGAGAGAGAGAGAGACGGAGAGACAGGCAGAGAGAGACAGAGAGAGAGATAGGCAGAGACAGAGAGAGGCAGAGAGAGAGAGATGGAGAGACAGGCAGAGAGAGACAGAGAGAGAGAGAGACAGAGAGAGAGATGGAGAGAGAGAGAGAGAGAGAGATGGAGAGACAGGCAGAGAGACAGAGAGAGAGATGGAGAAACAGGCAGAGAGAGACAGAGAGAGGCAGAGTGAGAGAGAGACAGAGAGAGACAGACAGACACAGAGAGAGAGAGAGAGGCAGAGTAAGAGTGACAGAGAGAGATGGAGAGACAGGCAGAGAGAGGAAGAGTGAGAGAGACAGAGAGAGAGACAGATAGAGAGACAGAGTCCAACAGAGTCATTGATGGACAGAGAGACAGACAGACAGAGACAGACAGACAGATAGAGAGAGAGAGACAGAGACAGTGGCAGACAGAGAGAGAAAAAGAGAGAGAGGTGAGGAGACAGAATGAAACAGAAAGGGAGAGACAGAGAGAGAACGACCAACAAAGAGAGGCAGAGAGAGGCCAAGAGAGGCAGAGAAAAACAAAGACAGAATGAAAGAACCGGGGGAGGATCAATTTGGTTGAATTGAAGCTGTAACTAATGCCCTCACTCCTCCATCAGTGACATCTTGAAGTATGTCACTTCAATGAGGAGATTTAATTTCTGGTCATGACACTGAACGATAACCAGGCTCCAAGATTATCATTAACAGCTTAGCTCCAACAATACCTGGTATTTTGAGAGCCTTTCTTCTTGACATTTAAACACTGTAATAATGTTGTCAAGTTAAGAACGAGCACCAGGCATCTTGTGATTGCTGGGGAGCCAATTAGCATTCATTAGAGAGATTAGCACACACACACACACACACACACACAGGCACAGATTACCTGCACAGAGAGAAGAGGAGCAGGAGAATTAGTTCAATAGAAAATCTACCTTTGACAATACCCCCAAGAAATCCAAGGATGATATACAGCAGTTCCCCACAGCTGCCATCTCAGGGACAGTAACTTGTATTAAAGGTTAGGATCTTGCCTTAGATAGTCCCTCAGGTACAGTAGTGCTGGGCACTCCTATAAGCAGTCTGAGGGTCTTATGTTCAGGAGTGTTCCCTTAATGCTCGATATCTAATTGTACGATAACATAGCCTGGGGGCCATTACAATAGGTGCCCTTTGTGACCTGAACTTGATACTCGTCACTTTCTCTCGTGCACCATTTGTGCCTCTCCACTCCCTTTGAAGAAGGACTGAGAACAACTTTGATACAACGAGGCCAGATATAAATCGTTAAGTTGCTTTATTTCACAGCGAGTGAACATACAGAGCGATGATTATGATACGATTAACTTAATCCAATCAATACAAATTACCTTTGCATAATAATACAAAATAACGAACACGCTACACTGCTCCACATCAGTGGGTTGTCTTGCTTGAATGAAACAAAGTTATTTCTAACTGCCTGCTTGCGTTCTAACCCTCCCCGCTTTCTGTTCGAAAAGCTGTGAGTGTCTGCCGCTGTGTTTTTATCTCCCTGTGTGAATACACTTTGCCTTAAAAACGCAACATTTAAATGGAACTTCATCCCCAATCTTCTGTGGAAAAAATGATCATCAAAAAAAATGCTGAAAGTTGACTCTTGGGTGTAGAGGCAGTTTCTAAAATCTTTGTGTACCCAAGGTAATGGCTTCCTCAGAGGCATCCTGACAACCAACATAAGAGCAGAAGTAGGCCATTCAGCCCCTCAAGCCTGGAGAGGCGCAATGGACTAAAAATGTCCGACAGCATCCTCAAACACTGAGGCGTGGTGTAGAAATCTTCGGGAGCCTGGACTGTTATCCCTGTGGGCTGTCATGGAGGAGGCAAAATGGCCCTCATTATTATTCGCACTGTTAATGAGATCAACAACTGACAGGGTCGGCTGGGGGTCGTGTGGCTTCTTGGAGTCTCCAGGTTGGAGACATCAGTTGTTAATTATATTATTTATATCAATTAGTGTTAATTGTATTCAGGTGGTGCCTATCAATTGGTGACTCTCTGGTATCCATTTATATGAGAGGTTATCACTGTAATGTGGAGCTCTGCCAATAAAGGCTTGGAAGCAACTGAAGATCAGGCTCCAGTATTCCATCCTTCACCACCGGGCCGTCCAGTTTATAACATCAGTGATATCTCGGCCAAGGAAAATTGGTCAGTGATTTCTCCACAAAGTCTATCAGCAGATTATGGGCCCTGGCACTGAAGCAAAAATCGGCAAAGTGTCCCAGAATTTTATGTGGCGCACTCATTAAATATTGGGAATGAAAGAAATAAGAAGAGAGAGAAAGGAAATGAAAGGAAAGAACAAAAGAAAGAAAGAAAAAGAGGAAGTCTGACTGATTGCCTTGTGTTTATACGGCACTTTGTCACATGGGAATTGCTGGATGATAAAAGAGGCAGGTCCATCGAGCCCACCTTCTTCATCCTGACAGTCACACCATACGATGAGAATGGAATTGTTGATCAATCAGAGCAATCGATCTCCATTGGCTCCAGTAAGTTGTAATCTTTCCAGTTGTGTATTTACTACAAACTGACGATTTCACCGTCACTTTTACTGACACCAGAATTCTATTTCCAGATTTTTTAAAGTGAATTCAAAATCTCAAATTGCCCTGGTGGGATTTGAACCCATGTTCTGTGGATTACTGGTCCAGTAACAGATTCACCACATTATCGTAGCCAGAGCGAGAGGATAAAAGACCGCGGTCCATCGAGTTCATCTTCTCCATCCTGATGGTGACACGATACGATAATGGAGTCGTGGCCAATCACGGCAATCAATCTCCATCAATGAGTCCACAACAGACCCAGACATGAGATGAGAAAAACGCCCAGTGGGTGAGAGCTTCGGGAACATCCGACTCCCACAAAACATTAAACACTACCGACACTCTGCAGGCCCGAGAAGTGAGACCCTCACCCACACTCCCCCTCCCTCCCGCTTCAGTCTAAACTACCTCTGCCGGGGCTCCGTGAGCAGCTCTCTCTCCTCTGAGTCAGAAGGTCGTGGGTTCAACCCCCACTCCAGAGACTTGAGCCCATAATCTAGGCTGAATCTCTCAGTGCAATACAGAGGAAGCGCCGCACTGTCGGAGGTTCAGTACAGAGGGAGCGCCGCACTGTCGGAGGGTCAGTACTGAGGGAGGGCCGCACTGTCGGAGGGTCAGTACTGAGGGAGCGCCGCACTGTCGGAGGGTCAGTACTGAGGGAGCGCCGCACTGTCGGAGGTTCAGTACAGAGGGAGCGCCGCACTGTCGGAGGGTCAGTACTGAGGGAGTGCTGCACTGTCGGAGGGTCAGTACTGAGGGAGTGCTGCACTGTCGGAGGGTCAGTACTGAGGGAGTGCTGCACTGTCGGAGGGTCAGTACTGAGGGAGCGCTGCACTGTCGGAGGGTCAGTACTGAGGGAGTGCTGCACTGTCGGAGGGTCAGTACTGAGGGAGTGCTGCACTGTCGGAGGGTCAGTACTGAGGGAGCGCCGCACTGTCGGAGGGTCAGTACTGAGGGAGTGTTGCACTGTCGGAGGGTCAGTACTGAGGGAGCGCTGCACAGTCGGAGGGTCAGTACTGAGGGAGCGCTGCACTGTCGGAGGGTCAGTACTGAGGGAGCGCCGCACTGTCGGAGGGTCAGTACTGAGGGAGCGCCGCACTGTCGGGGGGTCAGTACTGAGGGAGCGCCGCACTGTCGGAGGGTCAGTACTGAGGGAGCGCCGCACTGTCGGAGGGTCAGTACTGAGGGAGTGCCGCACTGTCGGTGGTGCCGTCTTTCAGGTGTCGTTAAACCGAGGTCCCGTCTGCCCCTCTCAGGTGGATGTAAAAGATCCCACGGCCACTATTTGAAGAAGAGCAGGGGAGTTCTCCCCGGTGTCCTGCCCAATATTTATCCATCAACCAACATCACTAAAAACAGATTATCTGGTCATTATCACATTGCTGTTTGTGGGATCTTGCTGTGCGCAAATTGGCTGCTGTGTTTCCTACATTACAACAGTGACAACACTTCAAAATTATTTTATTGGCTGTAAATCACTTTGGGACATCCTGAGGTGGTGAGAGGCACTGGAGAAATGCAGGTCTGTTTTACTTTCTCTGCACTCCAAGTATCCCCACATCCCCCCTCTCCCCTTCCAACTCAGATCGAGCATGCACTTCACCTTCCTCCTCTTTACCATCAGTAACAGAGCCTTCAGCTTCCTCACTCCCACACTCTGGGACTCCCTCCCACACCTCTCCCCTCCTTCAAACTCTGCCCCATTGGCCGTGTTTTTCCTGCACTCTCCTGACCCCCAGTCAGGATGCACCTCTGCAAATTCTGCTACATTAAAAACACCATCCAAATTTTAGTTGTCTTCTGTGTTGGATTTGACCCCAGGTACCAGAGGGTGAAAGGTCAGTGTCTGACCCACTGCCCCACCCCAGTCCCTCATCATCAACATCATCAACAACAACAACTCCTCACATTTCGACACACCTTTAATGTAGTAAAATGTCCTCAGGCCCTTCACAGGAGCGATTATCAAACAAAATCTAACACCAAGCACAAAGGAGATGTTAGGATAGGGACTTGGTCAAAGAGGTGGGTTTTAAGGAGCAACATAAAGGAGGAGAGAGAGGGGGAGAGGTTTAGGGAGGGAATTCCAGAGCTTAGGGCCCAGGCAACTGAAGGCACGGCCGCCAATGGTGGAGCGATTAAAATCGGGGATGGACAAGAGGCCAGAATTGGAGGAGCGCAGAGATCTGGGAGGGTTGTAGGGGCTGGAGGAGGTTACAGAGATAGGGAGGGGGGCGAGGCCATGGAGGGATTTGAACATGAGGATGAGAATTTTAAAATCGAGGTGTTCCCGGACCAGGAGCCGATGACCCTCCGACAGTGCAGCGCTCCCTCAGTACTGACCCTCCGACAGTGTAGCGCTCCCTCAGTACTGACCCTCCGACAGTGCAGCGCTCCCTCAGTACTGACCCTCCGACAGTGTAGCGCTCCCTCAGTACTGACCCTCCGACAGTGCAGCGCTCCCTCAGTACTGACCCTCCGACAGTGCAGCGCTCCCTCAGTACTGACCCTCCGACAGTGCAGCGCTCCCTCAGTACTGACCCTCCGACAGTGCAGCGCTCCCTCAGTACTGACCCTCCGACAGTGCAGCGCATGCTCAGTACTGACCCTCCGACAGTGCAGCGCTCCCTCAGTACTGACCCTCCGACAGTGCTGCGCTCCCTCAGTACTGACCCTCCGACAGTGCAGGGCTCCCTCAGTACTGACCCTCCGACAGTGCAGCGCTCCCTCAGTACTGACCCCCCGACAGTGCAGCTCTCCCTCAGTACTGACCCTCCGACAGTGCTGCGCTCCCTCAGTACTGACCCTCCGACAGTGCGGCACTCCCTCAGTACTGACCCTCCGACAGTGCAGCACTCCCTCAGTACTGACCCTCCGACAGTGCTGCGCTCCCTCAGTACTGACCCTCCGACAGTGCTGCGCTCCCTCAGTACTGACCCTCCGACAGTGCAGCGCTCCCTCAGTACTGACCCTCCGACAGTGCAGCGCTCCCTCAGTACTGACCCCCCGACAGTGCAGCTCTCCCTCAGTACTGACCCTCCGACAGTGCTGCGCTCCCTCAGTACTGACCCTCCGACAGTGCAGCGCTCCCTCAGTACTGACCCTCCGACAGTGCTGCGCTCCCTCAGTACTGACCCTCCGACAGTGCAGCGCTCCCTCAGTACTGACCCTCCGACAGTGTAGCGCTCCCTCAGTACTGACCCTCCGACAGTGCAGCGCTCCCTCAGTACTGACCCTCCGACAGTGTAGCGCTCCCTCAGTACTGACCCTCCGACAGTGCAGCGCTCCCTCAGTACTGACCCTCCGACAGTGCAGCGCTCCCTCAGTACTGACCCTCCGACAGTGCAGCGCTCCCTCAGTACTGACCCTCCGACAGTGCAGCGCTCCCTCAGTACTGACCCTCCGACAGTGCAGCGCATGCTCAGTACTGACCCTCCGACAGTGCAGCGCTCCCTCAGTACTGACCCTCCGACAGTGCTGCGCTCCCTCAGTACTGACCCTCCGACAGTGCAGCGCTCCCTCAGTACTGACCCTCCGACAGTGCAGCGCTCCCTCAGTACTGACCCCCCGACAGTGCAGCTCTCCCTCAGTACTGACCCTCCGACAGTGCTGCGCTCCCTCAGTACTGACCCTCCGACAGTGCGGCACTCCCTCAGTACTGACCCTCCGACAGTGCAGCACTCCCTCAGTACTGACCCTCCGACAGTGCTGCGCTCCCTCAGTACTGACCCTCCGACAGTGCTGCGCTCCCTCAGTACTGACCCTCCGACAGTGCAGCGCTCCCTCAGTACTGACCCTCCGACAGTGCAGCGCTCCCTCAGTACTGACCCCCCGACAGTGCAGCTCTCCCTCAGTACTGACCCTCCGACAGTGCTGCGCTCCCTCAGTACTGACCCTCCGACAGTGCAGCGCTCCCTCAGTACTGACCCTCCGACAGTGCTGCGCTCCCTCAGTACTGACCCTCCGACAGTGCAGCGCTCCCTCAGTACTGACCCTCCGACAGTGCAGCGCTCCCTCAGTACTGACCCTCCGACAGTGCAGCGCTCCCTCAGTACTGACCCTCCGACAGTGCAGCACTCCCTCAGTACTGACCCTCCGACAGTGCAGCGCTCCCTCAGTACTGACCCTCCGACAGTGCAGCGCTCCCTCAGTACTGAACCTCCGACAGTGCGGCGCTCCCTCAGTACTGACCCTCCGACAGTGCGGCGCTCCCTCTGTACTGAACCTCCGACAGTGCGGCGCTCCCTCAGTACTGACCCTCCGACAGTGCAGCACTCCCTCAGTACTGACCCTCCGACAGTGCAGCGCTCCCTCAGTACTGACCCTCCGACAGTGCAGCACTCCCTCAGTACTGACCCTCCGACAGTGCTGCGCTCCCTCAGTACTGACCCTCCGACAGTGCTGCGCTCCCTCAGTACTGACCCTCCGACAGTGCAGCGCTCCCTCAGTACTGACCCTCCGACAGTGCAGCGCTCCCTCAGTACTGACCCCCCGACAGTGCAGCTCTCCCTCAGTACTGACCCTCCGACAGTGCTGCGCTCCCTCAGTACTGACCCTCTGACAGTGCAGCGCTCCCTCAGTACTGACCCTCCGACAGTGCTGCGCTCCCTCAGTACTGACCCTCCGACAGTGCAGCGCTCCCTCAGTACTGAACCTCCGACAGTGCGGCGCTCCCTCAGTACTGACCCTCCGACAGTGCGGCGCTCCCTCTGTACTGAACCTCCGACAGTGCGGCGCTCCCTCAGTACTGACCCTCCGACAGTGCAGCACTCCCTCAGTACTGACCCTCCGACAGTGCAGCGCTCCCTCAGTACTGACCCTCCGACAGTGCAGCACTCCCTCAGTACTGACCCTCCGACAGTGCAGCGCTCCCTCAGTACTGACCCTCCGACAGTGCAGCGCATGCTCAGTACTGACCCTCCGACAGTGCAGCGCATGCTCAGTACTGACCCTCCGACAGTGCAGCGCTCCCTCAGTACTGACCCTCCGACAGTGCAGCGCTCCCTCAGTACTGACCCTCCGACAGTGCAGCGCTCCCTCAGTACTGACCCTCCGACAGTGCAGCGCATGCTCAGTACTGACCCTCCAACAGTGCAGCGCATGCTCAGTACTGACCCTCCGACAGTGCAGCGCATGCTCAGTACTGACCCTCCGACAGTGCACTAAGTGTGAGGTGGTACATTTTGGTAGGAAGAATAATAAGAATCTAAATGGGGTAGAATCATAGAATCGTAGGTCAGCGAGCACAGGGGGTGATGGGAGAACAGGACTTGGTGCGAGTTAGGATACGGGCAGCAGAGGTTTAGATGAGCTGAAGTTTATGGAGGGTGGATGATGGGATGCCCGGCCAGGAGAGCATCGGAATAGACAGGGAGTTGAACACTCTGTCTGGGGCTGGTTTTGGACCTGAGATCCGAGAGGTGAAAGGTCAGAGAAGCACACAATCCCCAAGTCGGCAGCACAACCTTGACTAAATTTTCATTTTTCAGACACTTGAGTCGAGGACACGAAATTCATAAAGACCGACTGTCAGTGAGTCAGATTGGAACATTCTGAAGATAGATTTAAAACAGGCCACTGAGATTCTCTGGGAATCCTAATGAGGAGGTTTATCAAACTCCTTCCGCACCTGTCACGTAATCAGTTCTGGTCTCGGGGCGAATATCTGCAGTTGTGATAAAGATCTGTCTGAGAGCAGCAGTGAGTGGTTGAGAGGGATAGAGCCTGATCCGTCACATTATTAACAGGGGACCGGTGTGGAGAGACGGAACCGCATTCAAAATCACAACAAACAACTCGGGGAACATTGTGATCTGATTACACAATTGAAGCAGTGAGTAAAGAAAAATTTGCATTTATATAGCGCCTTCCACGACCTCAGGATGTCACAAAGCATTTCACAGCCAAAGGAAGTATTTTTGAAGTGCAGTCACTGTTGTAATGTAGGAAACGCAGCAGCCAATTTGCGCACAGCAAGATCCCACAAACAGCAATGTGATAAATGATTAGATAATCTGTTTTTTAGTGATGTTAAGTTGAGGGATAAATATTGGCTGCAGGACACCGGGGAGAACTCCCCTGCTCTTCTTCAAAATGGTGCCATGGGATCTTTTATGATCATCAGTACTGACCCTCCGACAGTGCAGTGCTCCCTCAGTACTGACCCTCCGACAGTGTAGCGCTCCCTCAGTACTGACCCTCCGACAGTGCAGCGCTCCCTCAGTACTGACCCTCCGACAGTGCAGCACTCCCTCAGTACTGACCCTCCGACAGTGTAGCGCTCCCTCAGTACTGCCTTTCTGAGAGTGCAGCGCTCCCTCAGTACTGACCCTCCGACAGTGCAGTGCTCCCTCAGTACTGACCCTCCGACAGTGCAGCGCTCCCTCAGTACTGACCCTCCGACAGTGCAGCACTCCCTCAGTACTGACCCTCCGACAGTGCAGCGCTCCCTCAGTACTGACCCTCCGACAGTGCAGCGCTCCCTCAGTACTGACCCTCCGACAGTGCAGCGCTCCCTCAGTACTGACCCTCCGACAGTGCAGCACTCCCTCAGTACTGACCCTCCGACAGTGTAGCGCTCCCTCAGTACTGCGCTTCTGAGAGTGCAGCACTCCCTCAGTACTGACCCTCCGACAGTGCAGAGCTCCCTCAGTACTGACCCTCCGACAGTGCAGCGCTCCCTCAGTACTGACCCTCCGACAGTGCAGCGCTCCCTCAGTACTGACCCTCCAACAGTGCAGTGCTCCCTCAGTACTGACCCTCCGACAGTGCAGCGCTCCCTCAGTACTGACCCTCCAACAGTGCAGCGCTCCCTCAGTACTGACCCTCCAACAGTGCAGCGCTCCCTCAGTACTGACCCTCCGACAGTGCAGCACTCCCTCAGTACTGACCCTCCGACAGTGTAGCGCTCCCTCAGTACTGCCTTTCTGAGAGTGCAGCACTCCCTCAGTACTGACCCTCCGACAGTGCAGTGCTCCCTCAGTACTGACCCTCCGACAGTGCAGCGCTCCCTCAGTACTGACCCTCCGACAGTGCAGCACTCCCTCAGTACTGACCCTCCGACAGTGTAGCGCTCCCTCAGTACTGCCCTTCTGAGAGTGCAGCACTCCCTCAGTACTGACCCTCCGACAGTGCAGCACTCCCTCAGTACTGACCCTCCGACAGTGCAGCGCTCCCTCAGTACTGACCCTCCGACAGTGCAGCGCTCCCTCAGTACTGACCCTCCGACAGTGCAGCGCTCCCTCAGTACTGACCCTCCAACAGTGCAGTGCTCCCTCAGTACTGACCCTCCGACAGTGCAGCGCTCCCTCAGTACTGACCCTCCAACAGTGCAGCGCTCCCTCAGTACTGACCCTCCAACAGTGCAGCGCTCCCTCAGTACTGACCCTCCAACAGTGCAGCGCTCCCTCAGTACTGACCCTCCAACAGTGCAGCGCTCCCTCAGTACTGACCCTCCAACAGTGCAGCGCTCCCTCAGTACTGACCCTCCAACAGTGCAGCGCTCCCTCAGTACTGACCCTCCAACAGTGCAGCGCTCCCTCAGTACTGACCCTCCAACAGTGCAGCGCTCCCTCAGTACTGACCCTCCAACAGTGCAGCGCTCCCTCAGTACTGACCCTCCAACAGTGCAGCGCTCCCTCAGTACTGACCCTCCGACAGTGCAGCGCTCCCTCAGTACTGACCCTCCGACAGTGCAGCGCTCCCTCAGTACTGACCCTCCGACAGTGCAGCGCTCCCTCAGTACTGACCCTCCAACAGTGCACTAAGTGTGAGGTGGTACATTTTGGTAGGAAGAATAATAAGAATCTAAATGGGGTAGAATCATAGAAAATTTACAGCACAGAAGGAGGCCATAAATATACTGGTCTCCTCAACTACTCCTTGTGGGAGTGAGTTCCACATTCTCACCACTCTCTGGGTAAAGAAGTTTCTCCTGAATTCCCGATTGGATTTATTAGTGACTATCTTATATTTATGGTCCCTAGTTCTGGTCTCCCCCACAAGTGGAAACATCTTCTCCACGTCTACCCTATCAAACCCTTTTAAATCTTAAAGACCTCGATCAGGTCACCCCTCAATCTTCTCTTTTCTAGAGAAATGAGCCCCAGCCTGTTCAGCCTTTCCTGATAAGTATATCCTCTGTCAGTCCTGTACTCGTGTCTGTCAGCATTAATTTAATCTGAGCTTTACATATTGTTCACTGATCATGAGCTACACGATGCTTTGAGAGGTAGCAGCGTCTCCCTGTTTAATCAATAAGTGATGAGCCCCTCATGGAACCTCAAACACCCTGCTCACTGAGGCCTGTCTGGATTATCTCATTTCTTTCCAGTCCTGCAAAGTTCTTTGCCACTGTGTGTGTTTCTCTCTCGGCCTCAGTATTCACCCCTTGTTGTTGTTGTAGGCCATTCAGCCCCTCAAGCTGTGCTGCCATTCTATTAGATCCTGGCTCGACTCCATTTTCCCGCCTTTGCTCCGTCTCCCTCGATATCCTTACCCAACAAAAATCCAATCAATCTCCATCTTGAAAGCTCCAACTGACCCCCAGCATCCACAGCTTTTTCATAGAATGGAATCACAGAAAGGTCACAGCACAGAAGGAGGCCATTCGACCCGTCGAGTCCATGCCAGCTCTATGCAAGAGCAATCCAGCTAGTCCCACTCTCCCGCCCTTTCCCCGTAGCCCTGCACAATTTTTCCTTTCAAGTACTTATCCAGTTCCCTTTTGAAGGCCATGATTGAATCTGCCTCCACCACCCCCTCGGGCAGTGCATTCCAGATCCTAAACACTCGCTGTGTAAAAAAGTTTTTCCTCATGTCACCTTTGGTTCTTTTGCCAATCACCTTAAATCTTTATCCTCTGGTTCTTGACCCTTCTGCCAATGGGAATAGTTTCTCTCTATCTACTCTGTCTAGACCCTTCATGATTTTGAATACCTCGATCAAATCTCCTCTCAACCTTCTCTATTCCAAGAACAACCCCAGCTTCTCCAGTCTATCCACGTAACTAAAGTCCCTCATCCCTGGAATCATTCTAGTAAATCTCTTCTGCACCCTCTCTAAGGCCTTCACATCTTTCCTGAAGTGCGGTGCCCAGAACTGGACACAATACTCCAGTTGTGGCCGAACCAGTGTTTTATAAAGGTTCAACATGACTTCCTTGCTTTTCTACTCTATGCTTCTATTTATAAAGCCTAGGATCCCATATGCTTTTTAACCGCTTTCTCAACCTGTCCTGCCACCTTCAGCGATTTGTGTACATATACCCCCAGATCTCTCTGTTCCTGTACCCCTTTTAGAGTTGTGCCCTCTAGTTTATATTGCCTCTCCTCGTTCTTCCTACAAAATGTATCACTTCGCACTTCTCTGTATTAAATTTCATCTGTCACGTGTCTGCCCATTCCACCAGCCTGTCTATATCCTCTTGAAGTCTATCACTATCCTCCTTTCTGTTAACTGCCCTTCCAAGTTTTGTATCATCTGCAAATTTTGAAATTGTGCCCTGTACACCAAAGTCCAAGTCATTAATATATATCAAGTAAAGCAGTGGTCCCAGCACTGACCCCTGGGGAACCCCACTGTACACCTCCCTCCAGTCCGAAAAACAACCGTTCACCACCACTCTCTGTTTCCTGTCCCTTAGCCTATTCTGTATCCATGCTGCTACTGCCCCCTTTATTCCATGGGCTTCAACTTTGATGATAAGCCTATAATGTGGCACTTTATCAAACTCCTTTTGAAAGTCCATATACACCACGTCAACTGCATTGCCCTCATCGACCCTCTCTGTTACCTCATCAAAAAACTCAATCAAGTTAGTTAAACATGATTTGCCTTTAACAAATCCGTGCTGGCTTTCCCTAATCAATCCACACTTGTCCAAGTGACTGTTAATTCTGTCCCGGATTATCATTTCTAAAAGTTTTCCCACCACCGAGGTTAAACTGACTGGCCTGTAGTTGCTGGGTTTATCCTTACACCCTTTTTTGAACAAGGGTGTAACATTTGCAATTCTCCAATCCTCTGGCACCACCCCCATATCTAAGGATGTTTGGAAGATTATGGCCAGTACCTCTGCAATTTCCACCCTTACTTCCCTCAGCAACCTAGGATGCGTCCCATCCGGACCGGGTGACTTATCTACTTTAAGTACAGCCAGCCTTTCTAGTACCTCCTCTTTATCAATTTTTACCACATCCAGTATCTCAACTATATCTTCCTTTACTGAGACTCTGGCAGCATCTTCTTCCTTGGTAAAGACAGATGCAAAGTATTCATTTAGTACCTCAGCCATGCCCTCTGCCTCCATGAGTAGATCTCCTTTTTGGTCCCTAATTGGCCCCACCCCTCCTCTTACTACCCGTTTATTGTCTACATGCCTGTGGAAGACTTTTGGATTCCTTTTTATGTTGGCCGCCAGTCTATTCTCATACTCTCTCTTTGCCCCTCTTATTTCCTTTTTCACTTCCCCTCTGAACTTTCTATATTCAGTCTGGTTCTCACTTGTGTTATCAACCTGACATCTGTCATATGGCCCTTTTTTCTGCTTCATCTTACTCTCTATCTCTTACGTCATCCAGGGAGCTCTGGCTTTAGTTGCCCTCCTTTCTCCCTCGTGGGAATGTACCCAGACTGTACCCGAACCATCTCCTCTTTAAAGGCCGCCCACTGTTTAAATACAGTTTTGCCTGCCAATCTTTGATTCCAATTTACCCGGGTCAGATCTGTTCTCATCCCACTGAAATTGGCCTTTCTTGAATTGAGTATTTTCACTCTAGATTGCTCCTTGTCCTTTTCCATAAATAATCTAAACCTTATGATACTATGATCGCTGCTCCCTAAATGCTCCCCCACTGACACTTGCTCCACTTGGCCCGCCTCATTCCCCAGAACCAGATCCAGCAATGCCTCCTTCCTCATTGGGCTGGAAACGTACTGGTTAAGAAAGTTCTCCTGAACACACTTCAGAAATCCCTCCCCCTCTTTGCCCCTTATATTATTACTACCCCAGTCTATATTAGGATAGTTGAAGTCCCCCAGTTATCACTACTCTGTGGTTCTTGCACCTCTCTGTAATTTTCCTGCAAATTTGTTCCTCAATATCCTTCCCACTAGTTGGTGGTCTATAGAATACACCCAGTAGTGTAATGGCACCTCTATTGTTTCTTAACTCTAACCAAATAGATTCTGTCCTTGACCCCTCCAGGACATCCTCTCTCTCCAGTACTGCAATATTCTCCTTAATCAATACTGCCACCCACTTCTCCTTTCTTTCCTTCCCTATTTTTCCTGAACACCTTGTATCCAGGAATATTTAGGACCCAATCCTGCCTTTTTTGAGCCGGGTCTCCGTTATCGCCATGACATCATATTCCCATGTGGCTATTTGCGCCTGCAGCTCACCGATCTTGTTTACTACACTTCACACATGCACTGTAAACCTATCTGGTGATGGTGAGCACGATACCACACTCCCCACATTATATTTATATTATCTCTTAATCTGATCCCACCTAATACTGTACTATTTCTTACTCTAATGGTAGCTGTCTCTCCCAATCCTTTGTGCATCTTGTTCCTTCTTCCCAATGTTATATCCTGGTGCCCATCCCCCTGCCAGATTAGTTTAAACCCTCCCCCACAGCACTAGTGAACCTCCCCACAAGGACATTGGTCCCAGCTCTGTTGAGGTGCAACCCGTCCGTCCTGTACAGGTCCCACTTCCCCCAGAACTGGTCCCAATGCCCCAGGAATCTGAAGCCCTCCCTCCTGCACCATCTCTCCAGCCACACATTCATCTGCTCGACCCTCCTATTTCTATACTCACTAGCGGGTGGCACCGGGAGTGATGCGGGGGAGGAGTTGCTCTCCACACAGCTGTATCTGGACAGATAGCCCTCCCTATTGCTGCTCCCAGCCTGCTGTCTCCATCGGTTGGTCGATCTCCGCCAGATGCCATTGCTGATCCTGATTGGGTATCTGCACAGGTTGGTATTGCTGGTCACACAGTATTCCTTAGGTTGCTATTGGGCGACGTCCATCATGTTAATTTATTGATTGAGCTGCTTACAGCAGAAAATTGGTATTTTACACATAAGTGAATTTACCAAATTACACAAATTATAAACGAGAGCGGCTGGGTGTATAATTGATGGAATGTTGTAATGTGCTTACATTGGTCTCATTATAGAGATAAAACACAGAGACAGAATTAGAGTCAGGCACGGCATCAAAACATTCACATTAAACTCCCCTCCGCTGCCTGCTGCCTTGCTGGGCACACGAGTGAGTCAGTGAGGAGGACTCGTGAGTCAGCGTGTCCCACTCGTGAGTCAGCGTGTCCCACTCGTGAGTCAGCGTGTCCCACTCGTGAGTCAGCGTGTCCCACTCGTGAGTCAGTGTGGAGCACTGTGGGCCCGAAGCTCTGGAATTCCCTCCCTAAACCTCTCTACCTCTCTCCTCCTTTAAGATGCTCCTTAAAACCCACCTCTTTGACCCAAGCTTTTGTTCACTCCTCCTAATATCTCCATATGTGACTCGGTGTCAAATTTAGGCTGAAAATCATTCCTTGTGAAGCACCTTGGGACGTTTCACTACATTAAAGGCACTGAATAAAGGGAAGTTGTTGTTGATTGTTTTCGGGAATTTAATTGAGAGACCGAAAACAGCATCGAAAAATTAACAGCTTCAATAAACAACACACTGAGAACAGCAGTTTATAATTCCAAGTAATGATAAACGCAGCGTGAGGGAGCAAGAACAAAAAAACAGACCAGTTAGGACAGTGAGAGGGAAGATGGTGCAATGGGTCAGACACTGACCTTTCAACCCTGGGGCCCAGGATCATAATCCAACCCCGGACATGGGGATGAAGGTGCTCACTATCACCAGTAATGTGAAGAGTGCGGTATCGTGCTCACTATCACTAGTAATGTGAAGAGTGCGGTATCGTGCTCACTATCACTAGTAATGTGAAGAGTGCGGTATCATGCTCACTATCACCAGTAACGTGGAGAGTACAGTATCGTGCTCACTATCACCAGTAATGTGGGGAGTACAGTATCGTGCTCACTATCACCAGTGATGTGGAGAGTACAGTATCGTGCTCAATATCCCCAGTAATGTGGGGAGTACAGTATCGTGCTCACTATCACTAGTAATGTGAAGAGTGCGGTATCATGCTCACTATCACCAGTAACGTGGGGAGTACAGTATCGTGCTCACTATCCCCAGTAATGTGAAGAGTGCAGTATTGTGCTCACTATCCCCAGTTACGTGGAGAGTACAGTATCGTGCTCACTATCACCAGTAATGTGGGGAGTACAGTATCGTGCTCACTATCCCCAGTAATGTGGGGAGTACAGTATCGTGCTCACTATCCCCAGTAACGTGGAGAGTACAGTATCGTGCTCACTATCACCAGTAATGTGAGGAGTACAGTATCGTGCTCACTATCCCCAGTAATGTGGGGAGTGCGGTATCGTGCTCACTATCCCCAGTAATGTGGGGAGTGCGGTATCGTGCTCACTATCCCCAGTAATGTGAAGAGTGCGGTATCGTGCTCACTATCACCAGTAATGTGGGGAGTACAGTATCGTGCTCACTATCCCCAGTAATGTGGGGAGTACAGTATCGTGCTCACTATCCCCAGTAATGTGGGGAGTACAGTATCGTGCTCACTATCCCCAGTAATGTGGGGAGTACAGTATCGTGCTCACTATCCCCAGTAATATGGGGAGTGTGGTACCGTGCTCACTATCCCCAGTAATGTGAAGAGTGCGGTATCGTGCTCACTATCACCAGTAATGTGGGGAGTGCAGTATCGTGCTCACTATCCCCAGTAATGTGGGGAGTGTGGTATCGTGCTCACTATCCCCAGTAATGTGGGGAGTGTGGCATCGTGCTCACTATCCCCAGTAATGTGGGGAGTGCAGTATCGTGCTCGCTATCCCCAGTAATGTGGGGAGTGTGGTATCGTGCTCACTATCCCCAGTAATGTGGGGAGTGTGGTATCGTGCTCACTATCCCCAGTAATGTAGGGAGTGCGGTATCGTGCTCACTATCCCCAGTAATGTGGGGAGTACAGTATCGTGCTCGCTATCCCCAGTAATGTGAAGCGTGCGGTATCGTGCTCACTATCCCCAGTAATGTGAAGAGTGCGGTATCGTGCTCACTATCCCCAGTAATATGGGGAGTGTGGTATCGTGCTCACTATCCCCAGTAATGTGAAGAGTGCGGTATCGTGCTCACTATCCCCAGTAATATGGGGAGTGCGGTATCGTGCTCGCTATCCCCAGTAATGTGAAGAGTGCGGTATCGTGCTCACTATCCCCAGTAATATGGGGAGTGTGGTATCGTGCTCACTATCCCCAGTAATGTGAAGCGTGCGGTATCGTGCTCACTATCCCCAGTAATGTGGGGAGTGCGGAATTGTGCTCACTATCACCAGTGATGTGAAGAGTGCAGTATCGTGCTCACTATCACCAGTAATGTGGGGAGTGCGGTATCGTGCTCACTATCCCCAGTGATGTGAAGAGTGCGGTATCGTGCTCACTATCCCCAGTAATGTGGGGAGTGCGGTATCGTGCTCACTATCCCCAGTAATGTGGGGAGTGCGGTATCGTGCTCACTATCACCAGTAATGTGGGGAGTACAGTATCGTGCTCACTATCCCCAGTAATGTGAAGAGTGCGGTATCGTGCTCACTATCACCAGTAATGTGGGGAGTACAGTATCGTGCTCACTATCCCCAGTAATATGGGGAGTGTGGTATCGTGCTCACTATCACCAGTAATGTGGGGAGTGCGGTATCGTGCTCACTATCACCAGTAATATGGGGAGTGCGGTATCGTGCTCACTATCCCCAGTAATGTGGGGAGTGCGGTATCGTGCTCACTATCCCCAGCAATGTGGGGAGTACAGTATCGTGCTCACTATCCCCAGTAATGTGGGGAGTACGGTATCGTGCTCACTATCACAAGTAATGTGGGGAGTACAGTATCGTGCTCACTATCCCCAGTAATGTGGGGAGTGCGGTATCGTGCTCACTATCCCCAGTAATGTGGGGAGTGCGGTATCGTGCTCACTATCACCAGTAATGTGGAGAGTACAGTATCGTGCTCACTATCACCAGTAATGTGGGGAGTGCGGTATCGTGCTCACTATCCCCAGTAATATGGGGAGTGTGGTATCGTGCTCACTATCCCCAGTAATGTGAAGAGTGCGGTATCGTGCTCACTATCCCCAGTAATATGGGGAGTGCGGTATCGTGCTCGCTATCCCCAGTAATGTGAAGAGTGCGGTATCGTGCTCACTATCCCCAGTAATATGGGGAGTGTGGTATCGTGCTCACTATCCCCAGTAATGTGAAGCGTGCGGTATCGTGCTCACTATCCCCAGTAATGTGGGGAGTGCGGAATTGTGCTCACTATCACCAGTGATGTGAAGAGTGCAGTATCGTGCTCACTATCACCAGTAATGTGGGGAGTGCGGTATCGTGCTCACTATCCCCAGTGATGTGAAGAGTGCGGTATCGTGCTCACTATCCCCAGTAATGTGGGGAGTGCGGTATCGTGCTCACTATCCCCAGTAATGTGGGGAGTGCGGTATCGTGCTCACTATCACCAGTAATGTGGGGAGTACAGTATCGTGCTCACTATCCCCAGTAATGTGAAGAGTGCTGTATCGTGCTCACTATCACCAGTAATGTGGGGAGTACAGTATCGTGCTCACTATCCCCAGTAATATGGGGAGTGTGGTATCGTGCTCACTATCACCAGTAATGTGGGGAGTGCGGTATCGTGCTCGCTATCACCAGTAATATGGGGAGTGCGGTATCGTGCTCACTATCCCCAGTAATGTGGGGAGTGCGGTATCGTGCTCACTATCCCCAGCAATGTGGGGAGTACAGTATCGTGCTCACTATCCCCAGTAATGTGGGGAGTACGGTATCGTGCTCACTATCACAAGTAATGTGGGGAGTACAGTATCGTGCTCACTATCCCCAGTAATGTGGGGAGTGCGGTATCGTGCTCACTATCCCCAGTAATGTGGGGAGTGCGGTATCGTGCTCACTATCACCAGTAATGTGGAGAGTACAGTATCGTGCTCACTATCACCAGTAATGTGGGGAGTGCGGTATCGTGCTCACTATCCCCAGTAATGTGGGGAGTGCGGTATCGTGCTCACTATCACCAGTAATGTGGGGAGTACAGTATTGTGCTCACTATCACCAGTAATATGGGGAGTGTGGTATCATGCTCACTATCACCAGTAATGTGGGGAGTACAGTATCGTGCTCACTATCACCAGTAATGTGAAGCGTGCGGTATCGTGCTCACTATCCCCAGTAATATGGGGAGTGCGGTATCGTGCTCACTATCCCCAGTAATGTGAAGCGTGCGGTATCGTGCTCACTATCCCCAGTAATGTGGGGAGTGCGGTATTGTGCTCACTATCACCAGTGATGTGAAGGGTGCAGTATCGTGCTCACTATCACCAGTAATGTGGGGAGTACGGTATCGTGCTCACTATCCCCAGTGATGTGAAGAGTGCAGTATCGTGCTCACTATCACCAGTGATGTGAAGAGGGCGGTATCGTGCTCACTATCCCCAGTAATGTGAAGAGTGCAGTATCGTGCTCACTATCACCATTAATGTGGGGAATGCGGTATCGTGCTCACTATCCCCAGTAATGTGAAGAGTGCAGTATCGTGCTCACTATCACCATTAATGTGGGGAATGCAGTATCGTGCTCACTATCCCCAGTAATGTGGGGAGTGTGGTATCGTGCTCACTATCACCAGTGATGTGAAGAGTGCAGTATCGTGCTCACTATCCCCAGTAATGTGGGGAGTGCGGTATCGTGCTCACTATCACCAGTGATGTGGGGAGTGCGGTATCGTGCTCACTATCACCAGTAATGTGGAAAGTGCAGTATCGTGCTCACTATCACCATTAATGTGGGGAGTGCAGTATCGTGCTCACTATCCCCAGTAATGTGAAGAGTGCAGTATCGTGCTCACTATCCCCAGTAATGTGGGGAGTGTGGTATCGTGCTCACTATCACCAGTGATGTGAAGAGTGCAGTATCGTGCTCACTATCCCCAGTAATGTGGGGAGTGCGGTATCGTGCTCACTATCACCAGTGATGTGGGGAGTGCGGTATCGTGCTCACTATCACCAGTGATGTGGAGAGTGCGGTATCGTGCTCACTATCACCAGTGATGTGGAGAGTGCGGTATCGTGCTCACTATCCCCAGTAATGTGGGGAGTACAGTATCGTGCTCACTATCCCCAGTAATGTGGGGAGTGCGGTATCGTGCTCACTATCACCAATAATGTGGGGAGTACAGTATTGTGCTCACTATCACCAGTAATGTGGGGAGTACAGTATCGTGCTCACTATCACCAGTGATGTGGAGAGTGCGGTATCGTGCTCACTATCACCAGTGATGTGGAGAGTGCGGTGTTGTGCTCACTATCACCAGTGATGTGGAGAGTGCGGTATCGTGCTCACTATCACCAGTGATGTGGAGAGTGCGGTATCGTGCTCACTATCACCAGTGATGTGGAGAGTGCGGTGTTGTGCTCACTATCACCAGTGATGTGGAGAGTGCGGTATCGTGCTCACTATCACCAGTGATGTGGAGAGTGCGGTATCGTGCTCACTATCACCAGTGATGTGGAGAGTGCGGTGTTGTGCTCGTTAACGCCAGAACACGACTGCACAGTCAGAGAATCCTAAGTCCGTTTCTCCTGAAAGGAAATAAAAGGGCAGCCAGCCGCCCCATTAAGAGCTGCTGGTGCAGGAAATCCAGCCCCCTGCTCCTCCCCCGAACTTGGCCCTCTCCCAGCTCACCACGTGACAAGTGCTGCGAGTGGGTGGGAATGATGTCAATGGGTCGCTGTTACTCGGTGATGTCAGTGATTCCAGCGCGGTGTTACATCACGCGGTGATGTCGGTGATTCCAGCGCGGTGTTACATCACGCGGTGATGTCGGTGATTCCAGCGCGATGTTACATCACGCGGTGATGTCGGTGATTCCAGCGCGGTGTTACGTTACGCGGTGATATCGGTGATTCCAGCGCGGTGTTACGTCACGCGGTGATGTCGGTGATTCCAGCGCGGTGTTACGTCGTGCGGTGATGTCGGTGATTCCAGCGCGGTGTTACGTCACGCGGTGATGTCGGTGATTCCAGCGCGGTGTTACGTCACGCGGTGATGTCGGTGATTCCAGCGCGGTGTTACGTCACGCGGTGATGTCGGTGATTCCAGCGCGGTGTTACGTCACGCGGTGATGTCGGTGATTCCAGCGCGGTGTTACGTTACGCGGTGATGTCGGTGATTCCAGCGCGGTGTTACGTCACGCGGTGATGTCAGTGATTCCAGCGCGGTGTTACGTCACGCGGTGATGTCGGTGATTCCAGCGCGATGTTACATCACGCGGTGATGTCGGTGATTCCAGCGCGGTGTTACGTTACGCGGTGATATCGGTGATTCCAGCGCGGTGTTACGTTACGCGGTGATGTCGGTGATTCCAGCGCGGTGTTACGTTACGCGGTGATGTCGGTGATTCCAGCGCGGTGTTACGTCACGCGGTGATGTCGGTGATTCCAGCGCGGTGTTACGTTACGCGGTGATGTCGGTGATTCCAGCGCGGTGTTACGTCACGCGGTGATGTCGGTGATTCCAGCGCGGTGTTACGTCACGCGGTGATGTCGGTGATTCCAGCGCGGTGTTACGTTAGGCGGTGATATCGGTGATTCCAGCGCGGTGTTACGTCACGCGGTGATGTCGGTGATTCCAGCGCGGTGTTACGTCGTGCGGTGATGTCGGTGATTCCAGCGCGGTGTTACGTCACGCGGTGATGTCGGTGATTCCAGCGCGGTGTTACGTCACGCGGTGATGTCGGTGATTCCAGCGCGGTGTTACGTCACGCGGTGATGTCGGTGATTCCAGCGCGGTGTTACGTCACGCGGTGATGTCGGTGATTCCAGCGCGGTGTTACGTCACGCGGTGATGTCGGTGATTCCAGCGCGGTGTTACGTCACGCGGTGATGTCGGTGATTCCAGCGCGGTGTTACGTCGCGCGGTGATGTCGGTGATTCCAGCGCGGTGTTACGTCACGCGGTGATGTCAGTGATTCCAGCGCGGTGTTACGTTACGCGGTGATGTCAGTGATTCCAGCGCGGTGTTACGTCACGCGGTGATGTCGGTGATTCCAGCGCGGTGTTACGTTACGCGGTGATGTCAGTGATTCCAGCGCGGTGTTACGTCACGCGGTGATGTCGGTGATTCCAGCGCGATGTTACATCACGCGGTGATGTCGGTGATTCCAGCGCGGTGTTACGTTACGCGGTGATATCGGTGATTCCAGCGCGGTGTTACGTCACGCGGTGATGTCGGTGATTCCAGCGCGGTGTTACGTCGTGCGGTGATGTCGGTGATTCCAGCGCGGTGTTACGTCACGCGGTGATGTCGGTGATTCCAGCGCGGTGTTACGTCACGCGGTGATGTCGGTGATTCCAGCGCGGTGTTACGTCACGCGGTGATGTCGGTGATTCCAGCGCGGTGTTACGTCACGCGGTGATGTCGGTGATTCCAGCGCGGTGTTACGTCACGCGGTGATGTCGGTGATTCCAGCGCGGTGTTACGTCGCGCGGTGATGTCGGTGATTCCAGCGCGGTGTTACGTCACGCGGTGATGTCAGTGATTCCAGCGCGGTGTTACGTCACGCGGTGATGTCAGTGATTCCAGCGCGGTGTTACGTCACGCGGTGATGTCAGTGATTCCAGCGCGGTGTTACGTTACGCGGTGATGTCAGTGATTCCAGCGCGGTGTTACGTCACGCGGTGATGTCGGTGATTCCAGCGCGGTGTTACGTTACGCGGTGATGTCGGTGATTCCAGAGCGGAGTTACGTCACGCGGTGATGTCAGTGATTCCAGCGCGGTGTTACGTCGCGCGGTGATGTCGGTGATTCCAGCGCGGTGTTACGTCACGCGGTGATGTCAGTGATTCCAGCGCGATGTTACGTCACGCGGTGATGTCAGTGATTCCAGCGCGGTGTTACGTCACGCGGTGATGTCAGTGATTCCAGCGCGGTGTTACGTCACGCGGTGATGTCGGTGATTCCAGCGCGGTGTTACGTCACGCGGTGATGTCAGTGATTCCAGCGCGGTGTTACGTCGCGCGGTGATGTCGGTGATTCCAGCGCGGTGTTACGTCACGCGGTGATGTCAGTGATTCCAGCGCGGTGTTACGTCGCGCGGTGATGTCGGTGATTCCAGCGCGGTGTTACGTCACGTGGTGATGTCAGTGATTCCAGCGCGGTGTTACGTCGCGCGGTGATGTCGGTGATTCCAGCGCGGTGTTACGTCACGCGGTGATGTCAGTGATTCCAGCGCGGTGTTACGTCGCGCGGTGATGTCGGTGATTCCAGCGCGGTGTTACGTTACGCGGTGATGTCGGTGATTCCAGCGCGGTGTTACGTCACGCGGTGATGTCAGTGATTCCAGCGTGGTGTTACGTCGCGCGGTGATGTCGGTGATTCCAGCGCGGTGTTACGTCACGCGGTGATGTCAGTGATTCCAGCGCGGTGTTACGTCGCGCGGTGATGTCGGTGATTCCAGCGCGGTGTTACGTTACGCGGTGATGTCGGTGATTCCAGCGCGGTGTTACGTCACGCGGTGATGTCGGTGATTCCAGCGCGGTGTTACGTCACGCGGTGATGTCGGTGATTCCAGCGCGGTGTTACGTTACGCGGTGATGTCGGTGATTCCAGCGCGGTGTTACGTCACGCGGTGATGTCAGTGATTCCAGCGCGGTGTTACGTCACGCGGTGATGTCAGTGATTCCAGCGCGGTGTTACGTCACGCGGTGATGTCGGTGATTCCAGCGCGGTGTTACGTCACGCGGTGATGTCGGTGATTCCAGCGCGGTGTTACGTTACGCGGTGATGTCGGTCATTCCAGCGCGGTGTTACGTCGTGCGGTGATGTCGGTGATTCCAGCGCGGTGTTACGTCACGCGGTGATGTCAGTGATTCCAGCGCGGTGTTACGTCACGCGGTGATGTCAGTGATTCCAGCGCGGTGTTACGTCACGCGGTGATGTCTGTGATTCCAGCGCGGTGTTACGTCACGCGGTGATGTCGGTGATTCCAGCGCGGTGTTACGTCACGCGGTGATGTCGGTGATTCCAGCGCGGTGTTACGTCACGCGGTGATATCGGTGATTCCAGCGCGGTGTTACGTCACGCGGTGATGTCGGTGATTCCAGCGCGGTGTTACGTTACGCGGTGATGTCGGTGATTCCAGCGCGGTGTTACGTTACGCGGTGATGTCGGTGATTCCAGCGCGGTGTTACGTCGCGCAGTGATATCGGTGATTCCAGCGCGGTGTTACGTTACGCGGTGATGTCAGTGATTCCAGCGCGGTGTTACGTCACGCGGTGATGTCAGTGATTCCAGCGCGGTGTTACGTTACGCGGTGATGTCGGTGATTCCAGCGCGGTGTTACGTTACGCGGTGATGTCGGTGATTCCAGCGCGGTGTTACGTTACGCGGTGATGTCGGTGATTCCAGCGCGGTGCAGGCACTGTCGCACTCACAGTCCTGTCCCGGGATCGGTCCTGCTCCAATCACGCAGCCCCCGTCCCGAGATTCAGCAAATGCGCAGCATTCCTTTCCCGTTTGGATCCCTGGGATCGTCACTCAATCCAAATTGAGGACCAGTGTTTGGAGATGAGAAATCAAACCGAGCTCTGCACAAGTAATCAGAACTTCAAACAAGGGCTTTTATGAGACAAAGTCTGTCCAGGACAGGCCTCGCAATCACATTAAAGAATAATATTTAGCTTCAAGAAGTTTTATTGCATTGCTGAAGTTAAACAATGTTTTATTGCTGCTTTCTGGTATGAAGTCAAGTGAGAAACGAGAGACAACATTTAAACAAGGGAGGGAGTCACCATTACCCAGAGGGCACCTGGGCCATACACACCCGTCACTCAGGGTCTCAATTCAAAAACAAATAATAACCAGCAGCAGGTTAATAAAACATATCATTACCTTTTAAAGCTTTTTATTTATCTGTGAGAATATTGAAGTTATTTCAAAGCTCACAGAGTGACCGGAGTCTCAGTGTGGAGACTCAGAGTGACCGGAGTCTCAGTGTGAAGACTCAGAGTGACCGGAGTCTCAGTGTGGAGACTCAGAGTGACCGGAGTCTCAGTGTGGAGACTCAGAGTGACCGGAGTCTCAGTGTGAAGACTCAGAGTGATGAGAGTCCTGTATGGAGACTCAGAGTGACCGGAGTCTCAGTATGGAGACTCAGAGTGACCGGAGTCTCAGTGTGGAGACTCAGAGTGACCGGAGTCTCAGTGTGGAGACTCAGAGTGACCGGAGTCTCAGTGTGGAGACTCAGAGTGACCGGACTCTCAGTGTGGAGACTCAGAGTGACCGGAGTCTCAGTGTGGAGACTCAGAGTGACCGGACTCTCAGTGTGGAGACTCAGAGTGATGTGAGTCTCAGTGTGTAGGCTCAGAGTGATGAGAGTCCTGTATGGAGACTCTGGGTTACACAAGTCCAGTTTCGAGACGCGGGGTGACCAGATTCCAGTCTCAAAACCAGAAACCTCGGCCTTCCAGTGCCTTTTTTAAGATCAATGCCCGCCACAGCTGGTTATTCCCTGCGTCACAGGAAATCAGCGAAATAGCTCTCCCTCCACCCTCTCCCCCTCTTCAGTAACATCACTCCAACATTATACAAAAGGTGGGCATGGAGAGGGGCAGAAGCTCCAACCTTTCTTTAATTCCCAGTACGTGGGCGACGCTGGCAAGTTTGGCATTTATTGCACATGCCTAGTTGGCCTGAGGGGATATCGTCAAGCGATTAGTGTGGTGTCTGCAATCGCGTGTAGGCCCAGACCGGGTAAGGAGGGCAGGTTCACTTCCCCGATGGACAATAGTGACCCAGTTGGGTTTTCTACAACAATCCAGCAGTTTTCATGGTCAGTTTATCTGATGCCTTTTTGACTATTTTTGTGCCTCCTCTTTCACCAGGATCTCCAAACCTGGAAACCCCTCGCCTCCCTCGTCCAATCACTACTCTCTGTAAAGCCAAGCTTGGCATCACCTCCACCTCTCCCTCTTCTCCTTTGTCCTTTTCTTTTTGCACCGTCTCTCTGTTGGCCTTTAATCCATTGCCTGGGTCCCCAGAAGTCCAGTCCCAGTGAGAATCCACAGTGTGTTCTGTGCGTAAGAAAAATATAAGGGACTCTTCCATGAGCATCATATTTTAAACAGAAATGTTCGTGTTGTTTGTGCTTTAACTAACCTGTCAGTCGTCGATTAGAGTCAGGATGAGTCAGAGCTGGCTTTAAATAGCAGAGTCTGTGCAAGAAACACTCATGTACTGAGCCTCTCTGAGCATTTATTTCCAGCGAGCTGTTTCATTATAAGGAGGAGCCGTGTGACAGTTTAAATTCATGCCCTGCGATTTCTGGCATCGGCTTAAAAGCAGGTGGGAATCACTCAGGTACATCGTAAACCTCTCATTGCACGGGTAAAAATCAACAACAACAATCTGCATTTATATAGCGCCTTTAACGTAGTTAAAACCTCCCAGGGCACTTCACGGGAGCGATAATCAGACGTAATTTGATAACGAGCCACATAAGGAGATATTAGGACAGGTGATGAAAAGCTCGGGTCAAAGAGGCAGGTTTTAAGGAGCGTCTTAAAGGAGGAGAGAGAGGCGGAGAGGTTTAGGGAGGGAATTCCAGAGCTGAGGGCTGAGGCGGCTGAAGGCACGGCCGCCAATGGTGGAGCGATGAGAATCGGGGATGAACAAGAGGCCAGAATTGGAGGAGCGCAGAGATCTGGGAGGGTTGTAGGGCTGGAGGAGGTTACAGAGATAGGGAGGGGGCGAGGGCCATGGAGGGATTTGAAAACAAGGATGAGAATTTTAAAATCGAGGCGTTCCCAGACTGGGAGCCAATGTAGGTCAGCGAGCACAGGGGGTGATGGGTGAACGGGATTCGGGCAGCAGAGTTTTGGATGAGCTCAAGTTTATGGAGGGTGAGAGGCCGTCAGGAGAGCATTGGAATAGTCCACACAACATCAGAATCCTCTCTGTACATCAGAGGGCGAATTTTCTGAAGCCGCCCTGACAGCAAACAACCTCCGGCATGAGCCCCCGATTCTCCGGAACGCACTGCCCGTGGGTGAAGTGTCCCCCTCACCCCTTCCCCCCTCCCCCTCCCCCCTCCCCCCCTCCCCCTCCCCCTCCCCCCCCACCCCTTCCCCCCTCCCCCTCCCCCTCCCCCCCACCCTGGTGCAGACTCCAAAGATTTCAGCACAAATCTATTTATGAAAGTGTTTTGCCACTAAACGGATGTGCCAGGCCCTCTGCCCAAATAGTTCTGGTCTCCATATTATAGAAAGGATATCGAGGCACTGGAGGAGGTGCAAAAAAGATTTACGAGGATGATACCAGAACTGAGAGGTTATACCTATCAGGAAAGATTGAACAGGCTGGGGCTCTTTTCTCTGGAAAAGAGAAGACTGAGGGGTGACCTGATAGAGGTCTTTAAGATTATGAAAGGGTTTGATAGGGTAGACGTGGAGAAGATGTTTCCACTTGTGGGGGAGACCAGAACTAGGGACCATAAATATAAGATAGTCACTAATAAATCCAATCGGGAATTCAGGAGAAACTTCTTTACCCAGAGAGTGGTGAGAATGTGGAACTCGCTCCCACAAGGAGTAGTTGAGGTGAATAGTGTCGATACATTTAAGGGGAAGCTGGATAAACACATGAGGGAGAAAGGAATAGAAGGATATGCTGATAGGGTGAGATGAAGTAGGGAGGGAGGAGGCTCGTGTGGAGCATAAACACCAGCATGGACCAGGTGGGCCGAATGGCCTGTTTCTGTGCTGTAAATTCTATGTAATTCCAGCCACACCCAAAAGGAAATGAGCTGTGCATTTACCTCCCACCGCTGCTGTGGGAACTCAACCGTCATAAGATGGCGTCCGTATTTACCCATACTGCAACAGTGACGGTGCAATGTAACTCATTCTACGTGATGTGATAAGATCAGGTTCTAGATAAATGCAAGGACTCTCTTTCTAACTATCGCAACTAAAGTTCAAAAGTCCTTGTACTGGTTCTGGTCCTGGGTTAGCAATCCAGAGGTTCAAAGTTCAAATCCCACCAGGGCCAGTTGTGAAATTCAATAAATCCAATGGCAGCAGATAAAGTGACCATGAAAACCGATGGATTGTGCGAAAAACCCAGCTCGTTCCCTCATGTTCTTCAGGGAAGGGAACCTGCCGTCCTTACCCGGACTGGGCCTGCTCGTCAGTCCAATCCTGCCCTCCATGGCCCTCTGAAGTGGCCAAGCAAAACCACTTGGCGTGAAACACAATCGCATCGAGACAAAGGCTCACCGAATTGCTCAGGGAAACGAGAGATGGGAGATAATTGCCGGCCTTGTCAGTGACGCCCATCCTGAGAACAAATATAAATAAAATTGTAGCGATTCCGCTTTCTGCGCTGAATCAACTGGACCCCATCTCAATGAGCCCCTCCCCCATTACCCTCTTCCACCTACTCCCCTACCCCCACAATGAGACCCTACCACTCTCCCCTTCCCCCCTTTCCATGGCTCAGTGGGTAGCCTCTGAGTCAGAAGGTCGTGGGTTACATAAAAATTAAGAGCAGGAGTAGGCCATTCGGCCCCTCGAGCCTGCTCCGCCATTAAATCAGATCATGGCTGATCTTCGACCTCAACTCCACTTTCCCGCCTGATCCCCATATCCCTTGATTCCCCTCGAGTCCAAAAATCGATCGATCTCGGCCTTGAATATATTCAATGACTCGGCATCCACAGCCCTCTGGGGTAGAGAATTCCAAAGATTCACAACCCTCTCAGTGAAGAAATTCCTCCTCATCTCAGTCTTAAATGACCGACCCCTTATTCTGAGACTATGCCCCCTAGTTTTGGACTCTCCAGCCCGGGGAAACATCCTCCCAGCATCTACCCTGTCAAACCCTCTTAGAATCTTACATGTTTCAATGAGATCACCTCTCATTCTTCTAAACTCCAGAGGGTATAGGCCCATTCTACTCAATCTCTTCTCATTCACTCCAGAGACTTGAGCCCATAATCCAGGCTGACATTCCCAGTGCAGTACGAAGGGAGTCCTGCACTGTTGGAGGGTCAGTACCGAGGGAGTGCTGCACTGTCAGAGGGTCAGTACTGAGGGAGAGCTGCACTGTCAGAGGGTCGGTACTGAGGGAGCGCTGCACTGTCGGAGGGTCAGTACTGAGGGAGCGCTGCACCGTCGGAGGGTCAGTACTGAGGGAGCGCTGCACCGTCGGAGGGTCAGTACTGAGGGAGCGCTGCACCGTCGGAGGGTCAGTACTGAGGGAGCGCTGCACCGTCGGAGGGTCAGTACTGAGGGAGCGCTGCACCGTCGGAGGGTCAGTACTGAGGGAGCGCTGCACTGTCGGAGGGTCAGTACTGAGGGAGCGCTGCACTGTCGGAGGGTCAGTACTGAGGGAGTGTTGCACTGTCGGAGGGTCAGTACTGAGGGAGCGCTGCACTGTCGGAGGGTCAGTACTGAGGGAGTGCTGCACTGTCGCAAGTGCCGTTTTTCGGATGAGACATTAAACCGAGGCCTGTCTGTCCTCTCAGGTGGATAGAAAAGATTCCGTGGCCACTATTTCAAAGAAGAGCGGGGGAGTTCTCCCCGGTATCCTGGCCAATATTTATCTCTCAACCATTAAAAACAGATTATCTGGTCATTATCATGCTGTTTGTGGGATCTTGCTGTGCGCAAATTGGTTGTCGTGTTTCCTACATTACAACAGTGACTACACTTCAAAAAAAGTAGTTCATTGTCTGTAAAGTGTTTTGGGACGTCCTGAGGTGGTGAAAGGCACTGTAGAAATGTAAGTCTTTCTTTCTTTCTTTACCTTTTAAGGCCACTATTGGTTCAACTAACCAGGTATTAACTCATTGGTGGGGTCACGGCTTCAATATCTACAAATCGTGTAATAGGAGGCCGCCCGAGTCGCCAACACGTGGTCCCAGTCCGCAAAATGTTGCAGCAGAAGGCGGAAGTTGTTAACATTGACTCGATCGAGTAGAATTTCAGGCTCCTCAACTTCAAAAGGACTTTGATGCATTGGAGCAACAAGGGAGGTAGCTGGAGTCAGTGATGGAGAGAGACTCAGCAAACCAAACATGTTTTCACTGAGGAGTAAAAGGTAGGGGGAGCGGGGACTTCATCCAGCTTTCCACAGTGATGAGAAGCCATGGATTGTGTGACTGTCGGCTGACTGCCATCACCGACCGAGGGGAGTACAAAATGGGCGATCCTTGACAGAAGGCCAGGCAGTGCAGCGGTGTATGTGGGACTGAGCACCAGCCCAGAGTGAATCAATCAACTCCCTTCACACAGAGAGAGACAAATATCTAATTGGGAAAAGCCTTGATGCCTCTCAAGCTGTGTGTCAGCCAACTCCGTTGTTAGCACTCTTACCTCTGAGTGTGAAGGTTCTGGGTTCGAACCCCACCCTCGGTCTTGAGCACATGATATTCAGTGCAGCGCTAAGGGGAGTGCAGCATTGTCAGAGGTGCTGTGATTTAGGGAAGTTATTAAAACCAAGCTCCTGTTAAAAGCCGCAGTGGATGACTTGGTACTCTGGAAACAGATGAAGTTAGATGGAGAAGGTCCAGACTCCCCTGTGGAGCCCAATGGTTCATGTACTGCTGGGACCATGGATGTCATCTGAGGAATGTAAACTGGTCTGAGGGGCGAGTGTGAACTTCAGCTCGTGGAGGTTTACCAGGTAGCAGCTCCCTCAAAAAGAGAGTTTGGTAGAGTCCACAATGGGATACAGGCCACACGGTCAGTGAAACAAATGGGTTTCATGAGCCAGGAGGTCGATCCTCATCTCATGTTCTCTTATACCCTGGAGCAGGAGGCTAAGATCCCATTGCGTGTAAGCGTGGGATGTGTATTACCCACATCACCTACTAAGGCCCCAAAATGAATAGAATCATAGAATCATAGAAGTTTACAACATGGAAACAGGCCCTTCGGCCCAACATGTCCATGTCGCCCAGTTTATACCACTAAGCTAGTCCCAATTGCCTGCACTTGGCCCATATCCCTCTATACCCATCTTACCCATGTAACTGTCCAAATGCTTTTTAAAAGACAAAATTGTACCCGCCTCTACTACTGCCTCTGGCAGCTCGTTCCACACACTCACCACCCTTTGAGTGAAAAAATTGCCCCTCTGGACCCTTTTGTATCTCTCCCCTCTCACCTTAAATCTATGCCCCCTCGTTATAGACTCCCCTACCTTTGGGAAAAGATTGTGACCATCTACCTTATCTATGCCCCTCATTATTTTATAGACTTCTATAAGATCAGCCCTAAACCTCCTACTCTCCAGGGAAAAAAGTCTCAGTCTATCTAACCTCTCCCTATAAGTCAAACCATCAAGTCCCGGTAGCATCCTAGTAAATCTTTTCTGCACTCTTTCTAGTTTAATAATATCCTTTCTATAATAGGGTGACCAGAACTGTACACAGTATTCCAAGTGTGGCCTTACTAATGTCTTGTACAACTTCAACAAGACATCCCAACTCCTGTATTCAATGTTCTGACCAATGAAACCAAGCATGCCGAATGCCTTCTTCACCACCCTATCCACCTGTGACTCCACTTTCAAGGAGCTATGAACCTGTACTCCCAGATCTCTTTGTTCTATAACTCTCCCCAACGCCCTACCATTAACGGAGTAGGTCCTGGCCCGATTCGATCTACCAAAATGCATCACCTCACATTTATCTAAATTAAACTCCATCTGCCATTCATCGGCCCACTGGCCCAATTTATCAAGATCCCGTTGCAATCCTAGATAACCTTCTTCACTGTCCACAATGCCACCAATCTTGGTGTCATCTGCAAACTTACTAACCATGCCTCCTAAATTCTCATCCAAATCATTAATATAAATAACAAATAACAGCGGACCCAGCACCGATCCCTGAGGCACACCGCTGGTCACAGGCCTCCAGTTTGAAAAACAACCCTCTACAACCACCCTCTGTCTTCTGTCGTCAAGCCAATTTTGTATCCAATTGGCTACCTCACCTTGGATCCCGTGAGATTTAACCTTATGTAACAACCTACCATGCGGTACCTTGTCAAAGGCTTTGCTAAAGTCCATGTAGACCACGTCTACTGCACAGCCCTCATCTATCTTCTTGGTTACCCCTTCAAAAAACTCAATCAAATTCATGAGACATGATTTTCCACTCACAAAACCATGCTGACTGTTCCTAATTAGTCCCTGCCTCTCCAAATGCCTGTAGATCCTGTCTCTCAGAATACCCTCTAACAACTTACCCACTACAGATGTCAGGCTCACTGGTCTGTAGTTCCCAGGCTTTTCCCTGCCGCCCTTCTTAAACAAAGGCACAACATTTGCTACCCTCCAATCTTCAGGCACCTCACCTCACCAAAATGGCGGGCAGGAAGCATGCAAACACTTCCAGCCAGCAGTGCGGCACCTGCCATATTGGGTAAGGACAAACAAGAGGCCCCTTTACCCCCACCCCCACCGCAAGCAGGCGTTAGGCCCGTTATTCGCAACGGCAAACAGCCTATTACCTGCTGGAGTTGCCCTCTCCGAGATTGGTCTGTCATCGCCGGCTGCACTTTGGGAAACCAGCCTGCCAACCAAGAAGGGAAGTAACTTACCAGAATGTGGAGCGGAGAGGAGCAGGAATCCTCCTGACCCCAACATGAAAGGACCCTCCCAATCACCACTGCTCCCGGTCCCTCTCCCGGCCCCTGAGATGCCGACTGCCGATCTCCCTTCCCCCCCCCCACTCCGGCCCCAAGCCCCTATCTACCCCCCTTTCCCCTGGACTCCCCGACTCCCGATCTCCCTTCCCCCCCCCACTCCGGCCCCAAGCCCCTATCTACCCCCCTTTCCCCTGGACTCCCCGACTCCCAATCTTCCTCCTCCACCCCCCACCCTGGCCGCCATGACCCCTGACCTCCCTCCTCGGTGCTAAGCCGGCTCAGTGACAATGAGGTCCGAGGCCCAATATCTGTCTGGCGTTGGATTTGACCCGAAGTCCAAGAGGGTGAAAGGTCAGTCTAACTCGGTGCAATGCGTGACATAACTGTGAACCAAAGAGACGGAAAGAAAAGTTCCATGGAGCTGTTTCTACATCGATTAGTTTAATAAACACCTCACCACTCTTTGTACAGGCACAGGCGATGCCAAATTATTCACATACGTCAACACATCCCATAAATTCAGGACGTCACCACGTCAACGGCAGAAATAACAAATACACAAGGGCTTGACCACATCAGACAAAAGCCAAACATGTGCACACCGAACATCACTATCAGAGACCGCAGAGAGTTCTGATCTGGAATTCACTGCCTGAAAGGGCGGTGGAAGCAGATTCAATAATAACTTTCAAAAGGGAATTGGAGAAATACTGGAAGGGGAGAAATTTGCAGGGCTATGGGGAAAGAGCAGGGGGAGTGGGACTAATTGGATAGCTCTTTCAAAGAGCCGGCACAGGCACGATGGACCGAATGGCCTCCTCCTGTGCTGTAAGATTCTATGATGATTCTCAAGAGGTTCTAACTGTTCCTTCTGAGTGAGAGTTTGGAGTCAAGTCAATCGACAGATCTCAAATCAAAAATGGACACTGTGAAAACGCAACCACAGTAGGTACCTCCTGTGATCAACATCACATCATCAGTCCTGAGACTTCCTTACCTTGTATCAATGCCCATCACCCAATGGTCAGTAGACAATATCCATCACCCAATGCCCATCACCCAATGGTCAGTAGACAATATCCATCACCCAATGCCCATCACCCAATGGTCAGTAGACAATATCCATCACCCAATGCCCATCACCCAATGCCCATCACCCAATGCCCATCACCCAATGCCCATACCCAATTGTCAGTAGACAATATCCATCACCTAATTCCCACCACCCAATACCCTGTATTTAATAACCAATACTTACTGCCCAAAACAAAGTGCACAATAGCCAGTGCCCAGTAGTCAGCTCCAGGCCATTGGTTATTCATACTGACCAGCCTCAGTTGGTGGACACTGGCTTGGCTATTTCAGCTTCCATTTTTTTGTATTTTCTTTTTAACTCAGTATCCAAAACCCAGTGTCAGCAGCCAATACAACTGCCCAATGCCCACTATCCAATGCCCACTGCCCAATGCAACTGCCCAATGCCCACTGCCCAATATCCAATGCCCACTGCCCAATATCCAATGCCCACTGCCCAATACAACTGCCCACTGCCCAATACCCACTGCCCAGCATCTAGTTCCATGTGACCCATCAGTCAGACGTTAGTGTAGCTCGTACCTTTGTTCTTGTTCCCATTTTTCCATTTCTTTTCTGGTCCTTCCATTCAGCCCCCGCCTCAGTGAGGTGGCACAGTTTGAATCATAGCTGACACCCACTTGATAAATGTCTAGCTGGCAACGCCACTCGGCCACAGTGAGTCAGGCAGCATCCAGTTTAACACGGGGGCAAATGATGATCGCCATTCCACCAGGTCTTCAGCCGGTCACTAGACTAAGAACTGATGATATTCACCCTACTGAGGAGAGTCAGTCTGAGTGACTGCCCCAGGACTGGAACTCACCCAACTGTGACGCTCGGTGTGACCAGCCCTCAGGTGCTGGTTGCAGTTTGAGAACCTTGCAGGTCTGGGTTACAGACTCTAGCCCTGGCACATGCCCAAGTTGCAGCATTTATCGGTGCCAATCGGGCTAGATTTTATCCCCATTTAATCCCAGAGGATGTACAGTCTGAACTGTAGCAATTCCCAGGGTTATCGTGCAGACTGGGTGTGGGACAGAGTAGACCAATAGCACATTCCAGAGTAACGTCACATAAAACCTACCAGCCCGTTATTAGCATGGAAACCGTCACAAGAGAAACAGGTTGGGTACAGGTCTGCCGTATCCATAGAAACACAATAGCAACCATCACAGCCAGAGTAACACACCAATCGCAGAGCTCGTGGAACTGTAACTATGACGACAATGAATGAACTTCCTTAAGTGGAAATAGGACCCAGTGATGTCAGCAAGCCCAGGAGTGAACCAACAATAATTACTGTCAACTCGACCGAGGTCAGTCAAGCCTCCTCCAATGTCATTTGACTCTGAGGCCATCAGAGGAGCCCTTCATCCCCTCTCTGTGAGGCTGGATTTGACCCCAGGTCCCAGAGGGTGAAAGGTCAGTGTCTGACTCACCGGCCCCACCCAGTCCCCCATCAGAGAGAGAAGGACCTTTCACCCCTCTGGGGCTGGATTTGACCCCAGGTCCCAGAGGGCGAAAGGTCAGTGTCCCATCCAGAGTTACTTCCTGAAGTTCACGAGCTGCATCCTCTGAGATGTGTCCACCTGTGTTGTACTCACATCTCTTGCCCAGCGTGATGCAGGGTGCCGTGAGGTCCTGTCTTGTTTTGGGTCACCAGAAATGCTGAGAAGCTGCTCCTACAGCCCAAGAAGGACAGATGAGCAACTGAATGTTAGGATGCTGACTCCAAAACCCGCCTTCAAACCCGGCACAATATTCAGGCAAATTCAGCAATCTCACGCTTTCAACGGAGAGCGGGGGTCAGAGACTCTCCAACCAGTGGTCCTATCGATTGCTGAGATCACAGGCCCCACCCCCTCGGCAGGGGCTCCGATGGCTGCTGGCTTAAAGGGGCCCTTCTATCTACCCCGCAAAACCAGTAACCAGAGGGTCTCCAGCCCCGAGAGCCTTCCTGAAACAAAAGTTGGCATTTGCCGGTTTAGTTTTGGGCTCTGAGGCCTTGCTGCCCCTCTCCTGCAATCTAAGCCAGGCTGCACATGAGGCCTAAGGCCTATTTCTTCTGGGGACACTTGCTGATGGGCGCCCACCCAACACAGAGAGCGGAAAATGAGGTTGTAGACATTGTCAGTGCCACCCCTTTCACTGATATAAAGCCGCCTGGCTATACCTTCCAACACTTGCCCTGCCCAGACCGCTGCGGTGGCGGTGTGGCCCTTATCACCAAATCACACTTTGGTCTGTCCCCCTACCCCCCAGCACTTACTCCTCCTTTGAGCATCTCACCTTGTTCCACCCCTCTCACCTCTCCTTTAAAATCCCCGTTCTCTACCGCCACCCAAGTACCACGCCAAGTTTCTTACCGAGATATCTTCACTGCTTTCATCCCTCAGCCTCTGCACCGAGCGACTTCTCATCCTCGGTGATTTCATCCTCCATCTCAACTCATCATGCTCTCCTCCGAGTTCACTGCCTTTTTATCCTCCCTTAATCTCTATCTCCATATAAATTCCCCTACCCATTTTCACGGCCACCCCCTCAGCTTTGTTATCTCACGTGGCCTCTCTACTCCCATCATATCAATCATTGATAAGGCCATCTCTGATCGCTTCCTTGTATCCCTCTCCACTCACGTCCCCCTTCCCTCTCCCAACCCCACTTCCTTCTCTGTCCGCCCCTGGAGAAAACTCTCCCCCAAGTCACTTACAACGCCACTTTCAATTTTCCAACTATCTAGACTTTGGCCCCCCATTAACCATGACATTTCTGCAACTACTGATCTGCTCAATCACACCCTCACCTCTACCTTTGATGCCCTTGTCCCCATTAATACCATTACTCTCTCTCACCCTGGTCTTTCCCCTGGTATGGCCCTCATCTCCGTTCCCTTAAGTCCAAGGGTTGCAGACTTGAATGTTTATGGCGAACAAATGGTTTAGCCATTCATCGCCAGATCTGACTGGGCCACATAAAGCACTATCGAGTCTTGCTCTCCTCTGCCAAAACCGCTCACTATTCCAGGATCATCCTGGAATGCAAAGATAACCCCCAGCTTCTATTCTCCACTACAAACCGTCTTCTTAAACCCTCTCCCCTGCCCTCACCTCCAACAAGTGCGAGGAACTCATGGACTACTTTGTCACTGAGATTGAGACCATCCGTTCATACACCTCTGTCACTTCCCTCCCTTCCCCGAGTCCACCAAGCCAAACTTCCCCTAAGAGTCCCCCCTGCTCTGGCCCTGAACTCGTATCTTTCTCGAGTTTCTCTCCTATTTCCCCTCATACCCTCTCCGAGCTCACCTTGACCATCAAATCTACCTCCTGCTCCCTCGACCCTATTCCCACCAAACTACTGGCCACCCAACTTCCCTTCCTGGCCCCCATGTTAGCTGATATTATTAACAATTCCCTCTCCTCAGGTACTGTCCCCCTCCCCTTCAAATCTGCCATCATCACCCACCTCCTCAAAATAACCACCCTTGACTCCTCTGTCCTTGCAAACTACCGCCCCATCTCCAACCTCACTTTCCTCTCCGAAGGCCTCGAATGTGTTGTCGCCTCCCAAATCCGTGCCCATCTTTCCCGCAATTCCATGTTTGAATCCCTCCAATCAGGTTCCCGCCCTTTCCACAGTACTGAAACGGCTCTTATCAAAGTCACAAATGACATCCTATGTGACTGTGACCGAGGTAAACTCTCCCTCCTCACCCTCTGTGACCGAGGTAAACTCTCCCTCCTCACCCTCTGTGAACGAGGTAAACTCTCCCTCCTCATCCTCTGTGACCGAGGTAAACTCTCCCTCCTCATCCTCTGTGACCGAGGTAAACTCTCCCTCCTCATCCTCTGTGACCGAGGTAAACTCTCCCTCCTCACCCTCTGTGACCGAGGTAAACAATCCCTCCTCACCCTCTGTGACCGAGGTAAACTCTCCCTCCTCACCCTCTGTGACCGAGGTAAACTCTCCCTCCTCATCCTCTGTGACCGAGGTAAACTCTCCCTCCTCACCCTCTGTGACCGAGGTAAACCATCCCTCCTCACCCTCTGTGACCGAGGTAAACTCTCCCTCCTCATCCTCTGTGACCGAGGTAAACCCTCCCTCCTCACCCTCTGTGACCGAGGTAAACTCTCCCTCCTCATCCTCTGTGACCGAGGTAAACTCTCCCTCCTCACCCTCTGTGACCGAGGTAAACTCTCCCTCCTCATCCTCTGTGACCGAGGTAAACTCTCCCTCCTCATCCTCTGTGACCGAGGTAAACTCTCCCTCCTCATCCTCTGTGACCGAGGTAAACTCTCCCTCCTCATCCTCTGTGACCGAGGTAAACTCTCCCTCCTCATCCTCTGTGACCGAGGTAAACTCTCCCTCCTCATCCTCTGTGACCGAGGTAAACTCTCCCTCCTCATCCTCTGTGACCGAGGTAAACCATCCCTCCTCACCCTCTGTGACCGAGGGAAACCATCCCTCCTCACCCTCTGTGACCGAGGTAAACTCTCCCTCCTCATCCTCTGTGACCGAGGTAAACTCTCCCTCCTCACCCTCTGTGACCGAGGTAAACCATCCCTCCTCACCCTCTGTGACCGAGGTAAACTCTCCCTCCTCATCCTCTGTGACCGAGGTAAACCATCCCTCCTCACCCTCTGTGACCGAGGTAAACTCTCCCTCCTCACCCTCTGTGACCGAGGTAAACCATCCCTCCTCACCCTCTGTGACCGAGGTAAACTCTCCCTCCTCATCCTCTGTGACGGAGGTAAACTCTACCTCCTCACCCTCTGTGACCGAGGTAAACCATCCCTCCTCACCCTCTGTGACCGAGGTAAACTCTCCCTCCTCATCCTCTGTGACCGAGGTAAACTCTCCCTCCTCATCCTCTGTGATGGTGACCGAGGTAAACTCTCCCTCCTCATCCTCTGTGACCGAGGTAAACCATCCCTCCTCACCCTCTGTGACCGAGGTAAACTCTCCCTCCTCATCCTCTGTGACCGAGGTAAACCATCCCTCCTCACCCTCTGTGACCGAGGTAAACTCTCCCTCCTCATCCTCTGTGACCGAGGTAAACTCTCCCTCCTCATCCTCTGTGACTGTGACCGAGGTAAACTCTCCCTCCTCATCCTCTGTGACCGAGGTAAACTCTCCCTCCTCACCCTCTGTGACCGAGGTAAACTCTCCCTCCTCATCCTCTGTGACCGAGGTAAACTCTCCCTCCTCATCCTCTGTGACCGAGGTAAACCATCCCTCCTCATCCTCTGTGACCGAGGTAAACTCTCCCTCCTCATCCTCTGTGACTGTGACCGAGGTAAACTCTCCCTCCTCATCCTCTGTGACCGAGGTAAACTCTCCCTCCTCACCCTCTGTGACCGAGGTAAACCATCCCTCCTCATCCTCTGTGACCGAGGTAAACTCTCCCTCCTCATCCTCTGTGACCGAGGTAAACTCTCCCTCCTCATCCTCTGTGACCGAGGTAAACTCTCCCTCCTCATCCTCTGTGACCGAGGTAAACTCTCCCTCCTCATCCTCTGTGACCGAGGTAAACTCTCCCTCCTCATCCTCTGTGACCGAGGTAAACTCTCCCTCCTCATCCTCTGTGACCGAGGTAAACTCTCCCTCCTCATCCTCTGTCACAGAGGTAAACTCTCCCTCCTCATCCTCTGTGACCGAGGTAAACTCTCCCTCCTCATCCTCTGTGACCGAGGTAAACTCTCCCTCCTCATCCTCTGTGACTGAGGTAAACCATCCCTCCTCACCCTCTGTGACCGAGGTAAACTCTCCCTCCTCACCCTCTGTGACCGAGGTAAACTCTCCCTCCTCATCCTCTGTGACCGAGGTAAACCATCCCTCCTCACCCTCTGTGACCGAGGTAAACTCTCCCTCCTCATCCTCTGTGACGGTGACCGAGGTAAACTCTCCCTCCTCACCCTCTGTGACCGAGGTAAACTCTCCCTCCTCATCCTCTGTGACTGTGACCGAGGTAAACCATCCCTCCTCATCCTCTGTGACCGAGGTAAACTCTCCCTCCTCATCCTCTGTGACTGTGACCGAGGTAAACTCTCCCTCCTCATCCTCTGTGACCGAGGTAAACTCTCCCTCCTCACCCTCTGTGACCGAGGTAAACTCTCCCTCCTCATCCTCTGTGACCGAGGTAAACTCTCCCTCCTCATCCTCTGTGACTGTGACCGAGGTAAACTCTCCCTCCTCATCCTCTGTGACCGAGGTGAACTCTCCCTCCTCACCCTCTGTGACCGAGGTAAACTCTCCCTCCTCATCCTCTGTGACCGAGGTAAACTCTCCCTCCTCATCCTCTGTGACCGAGGTAAACCATCCCTCCTCATCCTCTGTGACCGAGGTAAACTCTCCCTCCTCATCCTCTGTGACTGTGACCGAGGTAAACTCTCCCTCCTCATCCTCTGTGACCGAGGTAAACTCTCCCTCCTCATCCTCTGTGACCGAGGTAAACTCTCCCTCCTCACCCTCTGTGACCGAGGTAAACTCTCCCTCCTCATCCTCTGTGACTGTGACCGAGGTAAACCATCCCTCCTCATCCTCTGTGACCGAGGTAAACTCTCCCTCCTCACCCTCTGTGACCGAGGTAAACTCTCCCTCCTCATCCTCTGTGACCGAGGTAAACTCTCCCTCCTCACCCTCTGTGACCGAGGTAAACTCTCCCTCCTCATCCTCTGTGACCGAGGTAAACTCTCCCTCCTCATCCTCTGTGACCGAGGTAAACCATCCCTCCTCACCCTCTGTGACCGAGGTAAACTCTCCCTCCTCACCCTCTGTGACCGAGGTAAACTCTCCCTCCTCATCCTCTGTGACTGTGACCGAGGTAAACTCTCCCTCCTCATCCTCTGTGACCGAGGTAAACTCTCCCTCCTCACCCTCTGTGACCGAGGTGAACTCTCCCTCCTCACCCTCTGTGACCGAGGTAAACTCTCCCTCCTCATCCTCTGTGACCGAGGTAAACTCTCCCTCCTCATCCTCTGTGACCGAGGTAAACCATCCCTCCTCATCCTCTGTGACCGAGGTAAACTCTCCCTCCTCATCCTCTGTGACTGTGACCGAGGTAAACTCTCCCTCCTCATCCTCTGTGACCGAGGTAAACTCTCCCTCCTCATCCTCTGTGACCGAGGTAAACTCTCCCTCCTCATCCTCTGTGACCGAGGTAAACTCTCCCTCCTCATCCTCTGTGACCGAGGTAAACTCTCCCTCCTCACCCTCTGTGACCGAGGTAAACTCTCCCTCCTCACCTCTGTGACCGAGGTAAACTCTCCCTCCTCATCCTCTGTGACCGAGGTAAACTCTCCCTCCTCATCCTCTGTGACCGAGGTAAACTCTCCCTCCTCATCCTCTGTGACCGAGGTAAACTCTCCCTCCTCATCCTCTGTGACCGAGGTAAACTCTCCCTCCTCATCCTCTGTGACCGAGGTAAACTCTCCCTCCTCATCCTCTGTGACCGAGGTAAACTGTCCCTCCTCACCCTCTGTGACCGAGGTAAACTCTCCCTCCTCATCCTCTGTGACCGAGGTAAACTCTCCCTCCTCATCCTCTGTGACCAAGGTAAACTCTCCCTCCTCATCCTCTGTGACCAAGGTAAACTCTCCCTCCTCATCCTCTGTGACCGAGGTAAACTCTCCCTCCTCATCCTCTGTGACCGAGGTAAACTCTCCCTCCTCACCCTCTGTGACTGTGACCGAGGTTGTGAAAGACACGATTATATTTGCAAATTCTGTCTTTCTTTCAAACACTCCCCCTCTCCCAATCTATGGTGGACACCACACTTTGCAGAATGTCCCATGGGCTGTTTTGGGAGACTCCATCCCCCCAATGCCAGGTGTGTCACACAACACAGTCCCACTCTCCCCGTTGAAAGATACCTTCCCCATTCCCGTGTTTCCAATGGGGAGCTGCGGTTGGAGAGAGCGTGGGTCAGGGGATCAGCGGTACAGTGTTGTAGACCCACCTCCCATCTGTGTTCCTTCGTGTGGCAACTTAGGTGGTGAGCACTAGCAGGTCATTCCACCACAGAAGGCATCACTGCCGAGCTCCAGTGCGAGTCTCACCCAAAGGTCTGCTCGTACTCACAGTGGGGGGGTCGCACGTCGAGCATTCAGGCCGATTCTGACCCCCTCCAACCCCCTCCCTAACCCAGGGACACTAAGGACCAATTGCAGACCAACCAACAGCTGGTCACGGGTGAAATCAGTAACTGCCACCCAAACCAGGGAATGGAGCCGGGGGAGGGAGGGTCTTTCTGGGGGGGGGGGATCTTCTGGTCCATACCCACTGACCTATCAGAGGGGAGGGGAGGGGGAACAACGAGGGAGGAGGGGAGATGCTTCACACGGTTGAATGGGTCAGACGGTGGCTTCGCCCCAGAGCTGGGGACAAGGGTCAACAAGAGCTACTGGGGTCAAGGGGTCAAGACCACAACACAAAGTGCATTTCCCTGCACCTTTTATCCGCCTTCTGAGTTGCCTCCAGGTTCTCTCAGGACGATGCGTCAGAGTCAAGGTCGGGGGGCGGGGGGGCAGAAAAAAAGAAAACTCACAGAAACACACAAGAGTTGAGAGATCAGCCCAAATGGTGGGGTGGGGGGGCGGGGCGAGGGCGGGGCGGGGGCGGGGCGAGAGCGGGGCGAGGGCGGGGCGGGGGCCAGGGCGGGGCGAGAGCGGGGGCGGGGCGAGGGCGGGGCGAGAGCGGGGGCGGGGCGAGAGCGGGGCGGGGGCGGGGCGAGAGCGGGGCGAGAGCGGGGAGGGGCGGGGCGGGGGCGGGGCGAGAGCGGGGTGGGGGCGGGGCGAGAGCGGGGCGGGGCGAGAGCGGGGCGGGGGCGGGGCTAGAGCGGGGAGGGGCGGGGCGAGAGCGGGGCGAGAGCGGGGCGAGAGCGGGGCGGGGCAAGAGCGGGGCGGGGCGGGGCGAGAGCAGGGACGAGAGCGGGGCGAGGGAGGGGCGGGGCGAGGGTGGGGCGGGGGCGGGGCGGGGGCCGGGCGAGAGCGGGGCGAGGGCGGGGCGGGGGCGGGGCGAGAGCGGGGCGAGGGCGGGGCGGGGCGAGGGCGGGGCGAGAGCGGGGCGGGGCGAGGGCGGGGCGAGAGCGTGGGCGGGGCGAGGGCGGGGCGGGGGGAGGGCGGGGCGGGGGCGGGGCGAGAGCGGGGCGAGGGCGGGGCGGGGGCGAGGGCGGGGTGAGAGCGGGGGGCGAGAGTGGGGCGAGAGCGGGGAGGGGGCGGGGCGGGGCGAGAGCGGGGGCGAGAGCGGGGCAGGAGCCGGAGCCGGAGTTTACGGGGGTCCCACTGTGCTGACGGTGGTGTAGCTGAACTTGGACAGCGAGGTCCCCATCGCCCCTGGTTCCTCCTCCAGATCCTTGAAGACGCCGAGGGGCCGGAGGCAGCGGGAGAAGGTAGTGAGAGAGGCCTTGCGGAACCGCTTGTTCATGAAGCAGTAGACGAGGGGGTTGACGCAGGCTGAGGTATAGGACAGCAGGTGGATGAAGGAGATGGGGGCACCGGAGAGCCTTCTTGTGGCGGCCATGTTATCGAACGCCCGCCATGTGTTGACGGTGTAGATTGGCATCCAACAGACAAAGAACATCACCACGATGACTATCAGCATGCGGATCACCCGCTTCTTGGCCACCAGTTTGGACTCGGAGGCATTGCTGCGGGCGCGGTCCAGCTTGGCGCTGGCACTGGGCGTCAGTGTCGACATCTCCATGGTGTTCCTGCGCTTGCTGACCTGCAAATAGCAGCCGTCGCTATCGTCGTACTGGTGATTGGTCAAGGCAACGGCTCCGTTAGTGTGCGCTAGAAATTGAAAGTTTCAATTGGTTAACGGGGCAGATGATGCTGGCCAAAATCTGGAGCGGTCAAGCAAGTATCTCACCTGGTCTTTTGTTCATTCTCGGGATGTGGGCGTCGCTGGCGAGGCCGGCATTTATTGCCCATCCCTAGTTGCCCTGAGAAGGTGGGGGTGAGCCGCCTTCTTGAACCGCTGGTAACGGTTTGATACAACTGAGGGGTTTGCTAGGCCACTTCAGAGGGCAGTCAAGTGTCAACCACGTTGGTGTGAGACACATACAGGCCCAGACCGGGTAAGGACGGCAGGTTTCCCTCCCTAAAGGACATCAGTGAACCAGTTGGGTTTTTATGACAATCTTTTTATTTCCAGATTTTTCAAACTGAATGCCGAGGGTCCAGTCTCCACTGATTCTTTGCTCTTCCTGTCCACCAAGTGCCCACATATATGAACTCCATGTGGAGTCCACACTACTGATCACACAGCCTGTCGAACAGACCAGGTTATAAACCACCCAACCTCCCACCAGCTACAGGAGATCATAAGAATCGTAGAATCTTACAGACCAGGAGGCCATAAATGGGGTTGAGGTACGTGAGAATGGCTCGAGGGGCTGAATGGCTTATTCCTGTTGCTATGTCCCATCGAGCCTGTGCAGGCTCTTTGAAAGATCTATCCAATTAGCCCCATTCCCCGCTCTTTCCCCAGGGCCCTGTAAATTTTTCCCTTTCAATTTTAAATCCAATTCCTTTTTGAAAGTTACTGTTGAATCTGCTTCCACTGCCCTCCCAGTGAAACCCTTTGAGGAAGGTCAATACAGAGGAGACAAGTTGATGAATTCCGACTTTGTGCGATTGTGTATAAAACGGACGACAGCCGATTTTATTCCTATTTTGATTCGCTATCACCTGGTTCACACTTTCGCACAAAGTCAAGAGCTTTTGAAAAAGTGAATCCGAACCTTTGGTCTCCTTTAGCTGATTCATCTCAAACTGGATTCCTCTGTAGAGCTCCCTGGAGATTAAACCATAAGCGATGACCATCACCACACCAGGGAGGAAGAAGAGAATGAAGAGCAGGAAGACGTACCTGAAAAAAACGAGGCAGAAGAACAGGTCCACAATTAAACACAACAAATCTCCAAACAGGACAAACACCGCCAGAACCAGCTCAAGGTCAACACCACACTTGGAGACGTCAAGGTGACAATCTCCCCTCTTACACCTCACCTCTAGTTGATGTATGAAGCACAGTTCAGACCAATAGCTCTGGAGACTCTCTGATGAGATGGTCAATATCAGCCCTGGCCCCTGGCCTATGGGGTTGCCAACCCTCCAGGATTGGCCGCGGAGTCTCCAGGGATTAAAGACTAGTCTTCAGGACACTGCTGGGAGCACAAACCCGGGAAGAAATTTACAGGGGCCTTAAACAAAATTGTGTTTACAAAAAAGTTTTCTTTAAAAACTTTTGTTTACTAGTTATAAAAATATTCAGAATCTTACAACACCAGGTTATAGTCCAACAATTTTATTTGAAAATCGCAAGCTTTCGGAGATTATCTCCTTCAGCTTGTGATTTTCAAATAAAACTGTTGGACTATAACCTGGTGTTGTAAGATTCTTTACATTTGTCCACCCCAGTCCATCACCGGCATCTCCACATCATAAAAATATTCGTCATGGGAAAAAGAGGCTGTTTGACTGACAGTAAAGTATCATCTAATTGGGTAATGAAGAGAATGTTCACTTTCCGATTGGCTGGGAAGGCGGGGCACAGCAAGGATGGACGTGTCTGGCGACCAATGACAGGAGTGTGGGGGCAGAGCACAGCGGGGATGGACGTGTCTGGCGACCAATGACAGGAGTGTGGGGCAGAGCACAGCGGGGATGGACGTGTCTGGCGACCAATGACAGGAGTGTGGGGGCAGGGCACAGCGGGGATGGACGTGTCTGACAACCAATGACAGGAGTGTGGGGGCAGGGCACAGCGGGGATGGACGTGTCGGCCAACCAATGGCGGGAGTGTGGGGCGGGGCGATTGGAGGCAGGCGGTAATATGATGACATTTCCAGGAATACGTCCAACCAGAGTTGGTGACCCCGTCCAGGTGAGTGACACACTCTCACGGACAGACACACGGCCCCTGATAATCGGATACACAAACCAACTAACTGATGTGTGTTGTAAACAATTTTACAACACCAAGTTATAGTCCAGCAATTTTATTTTAAATTCACAAGCTTTCGGAGGCTTCCTCCTTCCTCAGGTGAACGTTTGTTGGAATGTGTGTCTGACTTGTCAGTTGGCACAGGACTGCACTTCAGTAGGAAATACCAGAACCCGAGGAGAAGGCCATTCAGGCCCTCGAGCCTGTTCCACCATTCAATCACATCATGGCTGATCTGCACCTCAACTCCATTTACCCGCCTTTGCCCCATATCCCCCGATGCCCAACAAAAATCTATCGATCTCAGTCTTGAAAGCTTCAATTGACCCCCAGCATCCACAGCTTTTTGGGGGAGAGAGTTCCAGATTTCCACTCCCCTTTGTGTGAAGAAGTGCTTCCTGACATCACCCCTGAACGGCCTGGCTCTAATTTTAAGATTACGATGTAGCCAGGTAAATATGCAATTGAGTAAAACTCCAGCCAGTAGCTCACCCAATGGCACTGAATGAAACGGACCAATAAAAATTTGGTCTTCTAGAATCATAGAATCATACAGTGCAGAAGGAGGCCATTCGGCCCATTGTGCCTGTGCCGGCTCTTTGAAAGAGCTGTCCAATTAGTCCCACACCCCTGCTCTTTCCCCAGAGCCCTGCACATTTCTCCCCTTCCAGTTTTTATCCAATTCCCTTTTGAAAGTTATTATTGAATCTGCTTCCACCGCCCTTTCAGGCAGCGCATTCCAGATCAGAACAACTCGCTGTGTAAAAAAAATCCTCCTCATCTCCACCTCTGGCTCTTTGCCGATCACCTTAAATCTGTGTCCTCTGGTTACCGACCCTCCCACCACTGGAAACAGTTTCTCCTTATTTACTCTCTCAAAACCAGCCATTATTTTGAACACCTCGATTAAATCTCCCCTGAACCTTCTCTGCTCTAAGGAGAACAATCCCAGCTTCTCCAGTCTCTCCACATAACTGAAGTCCCTCATCCCTGGAATCATTCTAGTAAATCTCCTCTGCACCCTCTCCGAGGCCTTCACATCCTTCCTAAAGTGCGGTGCCCAGAATTGGACACAATACTCCAGCTGAGGCCTAATCAATGATTTATAAAGGTTCAGCATAACTTCCTTGCTTTTGCACTCTGTGCCTCTGTCAATAAAGCCCAGGATCCCATTTGCTTTTTTAACAGCCTTCTCAACTTGTCCTGCCACCTTCAAAGATTTGTGTATGTGCACCCCCAGGTCTCTGTTCCTGGACCCCCTTTTGCCTCTCCTCATTCTTCCTTCCAAAATGTATCACTTCACACTTCTCTGTGTTAAATTTTATCTGCCGTGTGTCTGCCCATTTCACCAGCCTGTCTCTGTCCTCCTGAAGTCTGTTACTATCCTCCTCACTGAATTCCCGAATCCCTGGCACCATTCTGGTAAATTACCCCTTAACCACTGTTGCCCCGAAGCTGCGGGTGTGCAGGGCCACATGTTAGGGGCCCGCCCGTGCACCAAACCAGTGCTCGACCCCTCTCACACACTGACCAGTCCCCAGACCCCTCCCCCACACTGACCACCCCCAGGCCCCTCTCCCACACTGACCGGTCCCCAGACCCCTCTCTCACACTGACCAGTCCCCAGACCCCTCTCCCACACTGACCAGTCCCCAGACCCCTCTCCCACACTGACCAGTCCCCAGGCCCCTCTCTCACACTGACCAGTCCCCAGGCCCCTCTCCCACACTGACCAGTCCCCAGACCCCTCTCCCACACTGACCACTCCCCAGGCCCCTCTCTCACACTGACCAGTCCCCAGACCCCTCTCCCACACTGACCAGTCCCCAGACCCCACTCTCACACTGACCAGTCCACAGACCCCTCTCCCACACTGACCAGTCCCCAGGCCCCTCTCCCACACTGACAACCCCCCAGGCCCCTCTCCCACACCGACCAGTCTCCAGACCCCTCTCTCACACTGACCACCCACCAGGCCCCTCTCCCACACTGACCAGTCCCCAGACCCCTCCCCCACACTGACCACCCCCAGGCCCCTCTCCCACACTGACCGGTCCCCAGACCCCTCTCTCACACTGACCAGTCCCCAGACCCCTCTCCCACACTGACCAGTCCCCAGACCCCTCTCCCACACTGACCAGTCCCCAGGCCCCTCTCTCACACTGACCAGTCCCCAGGCCCCTCTCCCACACTGACCAGTCCCCAGACCCCTCTCCCACACTGACCACTCCCCAGGCCCCTCTCTCACACTGACCAGTCCCCAGACCCCTCTCCCACACTGACCAGTCCCCAGACCCCACTCTCACACTGACCAGTCCACAGACCCCTCTCCCACACTGACCAGTCCCCAGGCCCCTCTCCCACACTGACAACCCCCCAGGCCCCTCTCCCACACCGACCAGTCTCCAGACCCCTCTCTCACACTGACCACCCACCAGGCCCCTCTCCCACACTGACCAGTCCCCAGACCCCTCTCCCACACTGACCACCCCCAGGCCCCTCTCTCACACTGACCACCCCCAGGCCCCTCTCTCACACTGACCAGTCCCCAGGCCCCTCTCCCACACTGACCAGTCCCCAGACCCCTCTCTCACACTGACCAGTCCCCCAGACCCCTCTCTCACACTGACCAGTCCCCAGGCCCCTCTCTCACACTGACCAGTCCCCAGGCCCCTCTCTCACACTGACCAGTCCCCAGACCCCTCTCTCACACTGACCAGTCCCCAGACCCCTCTCTCACACTGACCAGTCCCCCAGACCCCTCTCTCACACTGACCACCCCCCAGACCCCTCTCCCACATTGACCAGTCCCCAGACCCCTCTCCCACAATGACCACTCCCCAGGCCCCTCTCCCACACTAACCACTCCCCAGGCCCCTCTCCCACACTGACCAGTCCCCAGACCCCTCGCCCACACTGACCACTCCCCAGGCCCCTCTCTCACACTGACCACCCACCAGACCCCTCTCCCACACTGACCAGTCCCCAGGCCCCTCTCCCACACTGACCAGTCCCCAGACCCCTCCCCCACACTGACCAGTCCCCAGGCCCCTCTCCCAAACTGACCACCCCCCAGGCCCCTCTCCCACACTGACCAGTCGCCAGACCCCTCTCCCACAGTGACCACTCCCCAGGACCCTCTCTCACACTGACCACCCACCAGACCCCTCCCCCACACTGACCAGTCCCCAGGCCCCTCTCTCACACTGACCACCCACCAGGCCCCTCTCTCACACTGACCAGTCCCCAGACCCCTCTCCCACACTGACCAGTCCCCAGGCCCCTCTCTCACACTGACCACCCACCAGGCCCCTCTCCCACACTGACCAGTCCCCAGGCCCCTCTCCCACACTGACCACCCCCCAGGCCCCTCTCCCACACTGACCAGTCTCCAGACCCCTCTCTCACACTGACCACCAACCAGACCCCTCCCCCACACTGACCAGTCCCCAGGCCCCTCTCTCACACTGACCACCCACCAGGCCCCTCTCCCACACTGACCAGTCCCCAGGCCCCTCTCCCACACTGACCACCCCCCAGGCCCCTCTCCCACACTGACCAGTCTCCAGACCCCTCTCTCACACTGACCACCAACCAGGCCCCTCTCCCACACTGACCACTCCCCAGGCCCCTCTCTCACACTGACTACCCACCAGACCCCTCTCCCACACTGACCAGTCCCCAGGCCCCTCTCTCACACTGACCACCCACCAGGCCCCTCTCTCACACTGACCACCCACCAGACCCCTCTCCCACACTGACCAGTCCCCAGGCCCCTCTCTCACACTGACCACCCACCAGGCCCCTCTCTCACACTGACCAGTCCCCAGACCCCTCTCCCACACTGACCAGTCCCCCAGACCCCTCTCTCACACTGACCACCCCCCAGACCCCTCTCCCACATTGACCAGTCCCCAGACCCCTCTCCCACACTGACCTCTCCCCAGGCCCCTCTCCCACACTGACCACTCCTCAGGCCCCTCTCTCACACTGACCACCCACCAGACCCCTCTCCCACACTGACCAGTCCCCAGGCCCCTCTCCCACACTGACCACTCCCCAGACCCCTCTCCCACACTGACCACTCCCCAGGCCCCTCTCTCACACTGACCACCCACCAGACCCCTCTCCCACACTGACCAGTCCCCAGGCCCCTCTCTCACACTGACCACCCACCAGGCCCCTCTCTCACACTGACCAGTCCCCAGACCCCTCTCCCACACTGACCAGTCCCCAGGCCCCTCTCCCACACTGACCAGTCCCCAGGCCCCTCTCTCACACTGACCACCAACCAGGCCCCTCTCCCACACTGACCAGTCCCCAGGCCCCTCTCTCACACTGACCACCCCCCAGACCTCTCTCCCACACTGACCAGTCTCCAGACCCCTCTCCCACACTGACCAGTCCCCAGGCCCCTCTCTCACAGTGACCAGTCCCCAGACCCCTCTCCCACACTGACCAGTCCCCAGACCCCTCTCTCACACTGACCAGTCCCCAGACCCCTCTCCCACACTGACCAGTCCCCAGACCCCTCTCCCACACTGACCAGTCCCCAGACCCCTCTCTCACACTGACCAGTCCCCAGACCCCTCTCCCACACTGACCAGTCCCCAGGCCCCTCTCCCACACTGACCAGTCCCCAGGCCCCTCTCTCACACTGACCACCCCCCAGGCCCCTCTCCCACACTGACCACTCCCCAGGCCCCTCTCTCACACTGACCACCCACCAGACCCCTCTCCCACACTGACCAGTCCCCTGGCCCCTCTCTCACACTGACAACCCACCAGGCCCCTCTCTCACACTGACCAGTCCCCAGACCCCTCTCCCACACTGACCAGTCCCCAGACCCCTCTCCCACACTGACCAGTCCCCAGAACCCTCTCCCACACTGACCAGTCCCCAGACCCCTCTCCCACACTGACCAGTCCCCAGGCTCCTCTCCCACACTGACCACCCTCCAGGCCCCTCTCCCACACTGACCACCCCCCAGGCCCCTCTCTCATACTGACCACCCACCAGACCCCTCTCCCACACTGACCATTCCCCAGGCCCCTCTCTCACACTGACCACTCCCCAGGCCCCTCTCTCACACTGACCACCCACCAGGCCCCTCTCTCACACTGACCAACCACCAGGCCCCTCTCTCACACTGACCAGTCCCCAGGCCCCTCTCCCACACTGACCAGTCCCCAGGCCCCTCTCCCACACTGACCAGTCCCCAGACCCCTTTCCCACACTGACCAGTCCCCAGGCCCCTCTCCCACACTGACCAGTCCCCAGGCCCCTCTCCCACACTGACCACCCCCCAGGCCCCTCTCCCACACTGACCAGTCTCCAGACCCCTCTCTCACACTGACCACCAACCAGGCCCCTCTCCCACACTGACCAGTCCCCAGGCCCCTCTCCCACACTGACCGGTCCCCAGGCCCATCTCTCACATTGACCAGTCCCCAGACCCCTCTCTCACACTGACCAGTCCCCAGACCCCTCTCTCACACTGACCAGTCCCCAGACCCCTCCCTCACACTGACCAGTCCCCAGGCCCCTCTCTCACACTGACCAGTCCCCAGACCCCTCTCCCACACTGACCAGTCCCCAGGCCCCTCTCTCACACTGACCAGTCCCCAGACCCGTTTCCCACACTGACCACCCCCCAGGCCCCTCTCTCACACTGACCAGTCCCCAGACCCCTCTCTCACACTGACCACCCCCCAGACCCCTCTCCCACATTCACCAGTCCCCAGACCCCTCTCCCACACTGACCAGTCCCCAGGCCCCTCTCCCACACTGACCAGTCCCCAGGCCCCTCTCTCACACTGACCAGTCCCCAGACCCCTCTCCCAAACTGACCAGTCTCCAGACCCCTCTCTCACACTGACCAGTCCCCCAGACCCCTCTCCCACTCTGACCAGTCCCCAGGCCCCTCTCTCACACTGACCAGTCCCCAGACCCCTCTCTCACACTGACCAGTCCCCCAGACCCCTCTCTCACACTGACCAGTCCCCAGGCCCCTCTCCCACACTGACCAGTCCCCAGACCCTTCTCCCACACTGACCAGTCCCCAGACCCCTCTCTCACACTGACCAGTCCCCAGACCCCTCTCTCACACTGACCAGTCCCCAGACCCCTCTCTCACACTGACCAGTCCCCAGACCCCTCTCCCACACTGACCAGTCCCCAGGCCCCTCTCTCACACTGACCAGTCCCCAGGCCCCTCTCTCACACTGACCAGTCCCCAGACCCCTCTCCCACACTGACCACTCCCCAGGCCCATCTCCCAGACTGACCAGTCCCCAAACCCCACTCCCACACTGACCTCTCCCCATGCCCATCTCTCACACTGACCACCCACCAGACCCCTCTCCCACACTGACCAGTCCCCAGGCCCCTCTCTCACACTGACCACCCACCAGACCCCTCTCCGACACTGACCAGTCCCCAGACCCCTCTCCCACACTGACCAGTCCCCAGGCCCCTCTCCCACACTGACCAGTCCCCAGACCCCTCTCCCACACTGACCACTCCCCAGGCCCCTCTCTCACACTGACCAGTCCCCAGGCCCCTCTCCCACACTGACCAGTCTCCAGACCCCTCTCTCACACTGACCACCCACCAGGCCCCTCTCCCACACTGACCAGTCCCCAGACCCCTCTACCACACTGACCACCCCCAGACCCCTCTCCCACACTGACCAGTCCCCAGGCCCCTCTCTCACACTGACCAGTCCCCAGACCCCTTTCCCACACTGACCACCCCCCAGGCCCCTCTCTCACACTGACCAGTCCCCAGACCCCTCTCTCACACTGACCACCCCCAGGCCCCTTTCTCACACTGAACAGTCCCCCAGACCCCTCTCCCACACTGACCACCCCCCAGACCCCTCTCCCACATTCACCAGTCCCCAGACCCCTCTCCCACACTGACCAGTCCCCAGGCCCCTCTCCCACACTGACCAGTCCCCAGGCCCCTCTCCCACACTGACCAGTCCCCAGACCCCTCTCCCACACTGACCAGTCCCCAGGCCCCTCTCTCACACTGACCAGTCCCCAGACCCCTCTCCCACACTGACCAGTCCCCTGGCCCCTCTCCCACACTGACCACCCCCCAGGCCCCTCTCCCAAACTGACCAGTCCCCAGACCCCTCTCTCACACTGACCAGTCCCCAGGCCCCTCTCCCACACTGACCAGTCCCCAGACCCCTCTCCCACACTGACCAGTCCCCAGACCCCTCTCTCACACTGACCAGTCCCCAGACCCCTCTCTACCACTGACCAGTCCCCAGACCCCTCTCTCACACTGACCAGTCCCCAGACCCCTCTCTCACACTGACCAGTCCCCAGACCCCGCTCCCACACTGACCAGTCCCCAGGCCCCTCTCCCACACTGACCAATCCTCAGGCCCCTCTCCCACACTGACCAGTCTCCAGACCCCTCTCTCACACTGACCAGTCCCCAGACCCCTCTCTCACACTGACCAGTCCCCAGACCCGTCTCTCACACTGACCAGTCCCCCAGACCCCTCTCTCACACTGACCAGTCCCCAGGCCCCTCTCTCACACTGACCACTCCCCAGGCCCCTCTCTCACACTGACCAGTCCCCAGACCCCTCTCTCACACTGACCAGTCCCCAGGCCCCTCTCTCACACTGACCAGTCCCCAGGCCCCTCTCTCACACTGACCAGTCCCCAGACCCCTCTCCCACACTGACCACTCCCCAGGCCCCTATCCCACACTGACCAGTCCCCAAACCCCACTCCCACACTGACCACTCCCCAGGCCCATCTCTCACACTGACCACCCACCAGACCCCTCTCCCACACTGACCAGTCCCCAGGCCCCTCTCTCACACTGACCACCCACCAGACCCCTCTCCGACACTGACCAGTCCCCAGACCCCTCTCCCACACTGACCAGTCCCCAGGCCCCTCTCCCACACTGACCAGTCCCCAGACCCCTCTCCCACACTGACCACTCCCCAGGCCCCTCTCTCACACTGACCAGTCCCCAGACCCCTCTCCCACACTGTCCAGTCCCCAGACCCCGCTCTCAAACTGACCAGTCCCCAGACCCCTCTCCCACACTGACCAGTCCCCAGGCCCATCTCCCACACTGACAACCCCCCAGGCCCCTCTCCCACACTGACCAGTCTCCAGACCCCTCTCTCACACTGACCACCCACCAGACCCCTCTCCCACACTGACCAGTCCCCAGGCCCCTCTCTCACACTGACCACCCACCAGACCCCTCTCCCACACTGACCAGTCCCCAGGCCCCTCTCTCACACTGACCACCCACCAGGCCCCTCTCTCACACTGACCAGTCCCCAGACCCCTCTCCCACACTGACCAGTCCCCAGGCCCCTCTCTCACACTGACCACCCACCAGGCCCCACTCCCACACTGACCACCCCCCAGGCCCCTCTCCCACACTGACCAGTCTCCAGACCCCTCTCTCACACTGACCACCAACCAGGCCCCTCTCCCACACTGACCACTCCCCAGGCCCCTCTCCCACACTGACCAGTCCCCAGACCCCTCTCCCACACTGACCGGTCCCCAGACCCCTCTCTCACACTGACCAGTCCCCAGACCCCTCTCCCACACTGACCAGTCCCCAGACCCCTCTCCCACACTGACCAGTCCCCAGGCCCCTCTCTCACACTGACCAGTCCCCAGGCCCCTCTCCCACACTGACCAGTCCCCAGACCCCTCTCCCACACTGACCACTCCCCAGGCCCCTCTCTCACACTGACCAGTCCCCAGACCCCTCTCCCACACTGACCAGTCCCCAGACCCCACTCTCACACTGACCAGTCCACAGACCCCTCTCCCACACTGACCAGTCCCCAGGCCCCTCTCCCACACTGACAACCCCCCAGGCCCCTCTCCCACACCGACCAGTCTCCAGACCCCTCTCTCACACTGACCACCCACCAGGCCCCTCTCCCACACTGACCAGTCCCCAGACCCCTCTCCCACACTGACCACCCCCAGGCCCCTCTCTCACACTGACCACCCCCAGGCCCCTCTCTCACACTGACCAGTCCCCAGGCCCCTCTCCCACACTGACCAGTCCCCAGACCCCTCTCTCACACTGACCAGTCCCCCAGACCCCTCTCTCACACTGACCAGTCCCCAGGCCCCTCTCTCACACTGACCAGTCCCCAGGCCCCTCTCTCACACTGACCAGTCCCCAGACCCCTCTCTCACACTGACCAGTCCCCAGACCCCTCTCTCACACTGACCAGTCCCCCAGACCCCTCTCTCACACTGACCACCCCCCAGACCCCTCTCCCACATTGACCAGTCCCCAGACCCCTCTCCCACAATGACCACTCCCCAGGCCCCTCTCCCACACTAACCACTCCCCAGGCCCCTCTCCCACACTGACCAGTCCCCAGACCCCTCGCCCACACTGACCACTCCCCAGGCCCCTCTCTCACACTGACCACCCACCAGACCCCTCTCCCACACTGACCAGTCCCCAGGCCCCTCTCCCACACTGACCAGTCCCCAGACCCCTCCCCCACACTGACCAGTCCCCAGGCCCCTCTCCCAAACTGACCACCCCCCAGGCCCCTCTCCCACACTGACCAGTCGCCAGACCCCTCTCCCACACTGACCAGTCCCCAGACCCCTCTCTCACACTGACCAGTCCCCCAGACCCCTCTCTCACACTGACCAGTCCCCAGGCCCCTCTCTCACACTGACCAGTCCCCAGGCCCCTCTCTCACACTGACCAGTCCCCAGACCCCTCTCTCACACTGACCAGTCCCCAGACCCCTCTCTCACACTGACCAGTCCCCCAGACCCCTCTCTCACACTGACCACCCCCCAGACCCCTCTCCCACATTGACCAGTCCCCAGACCCCTCTCCCACAATGACCACTCCCCAGGCCCCTCTCCCACACTAACCACTCCCCAGGCCCCTCTCCCACACTGACCAGTCCCCAGACCCCTCGCCCACACTGACCACTCCCCAGGCCCCTCTCTCACACTGACCACCCACCAGACCCCTCTCCCACACTGACCAGTCCCCAGGCCCCTCTCCCACACTGACCAGTCCCCAGGCCCCTCTCCCAAACTGACCACCCCCCAGGCCCCTCTCCCACACTGACCAGTCGCCAGACCCCTCTCCCACAGTGACCACTCCCCAGGACCCTCTCTCACACTGACCACCCACCAGACCCCTCCCCCACACTGACCAGTCCCCAGGCCCCTCTCTCACACTGACCACCCACCAGGCCCCTCTCTCACACTGACCAGTCCCCAGACCCCTCTCCCACACTGACCAGTCCCCAGGCCCCTCTCTCACACTGACCACCCACCAGGCCCCTCTCCCACACTGACCAGTCCCCAGGCCCCTCTCCCACACTGACCACCCCCCAGGCCCCTCTCCGACACTGACCAGTCTCCAGACCCCTCTCTCACACTGACCACCAACCAGGCCCCTCTCCCACACTGACCACTCCCCAGGCCCCTCTCTCACACTGACCACCCACCAGACCCCTCTCCCACACTGACCAGTCCCCAGGCCCCTCTCTCACACTGACCACCCACCAGACCCCTCTCCCACACTGACCAGTCCCCAGACCCCTCCCTCACACTGACCACCCACCAGGCCCCTCTCCCACACTGACCAGTCCCCAGGCCCCTCTCCCACACTGACCACCCCCCAGGCCCCTCTCCCACACTGACCAGTCTCCAGACCCCTCTCTCACACTGACCACCAACCAGGCCCCTCTCCCACACTGACCACTCCCCAGGCCCCTCTCTCACACTGACCACCCACCAGACCCCTCTCCCACACTGACCAGTCCCCAGGCCCCTCTCTCACACTGACCACCCACCAGGCCCCTCTCTCACACTGACCACCCACCAGACCCCTCTCCCACACTGACCAGTCCCCAGACCCCTCCCTCACACTGACCAGTCCCCAGGCCCCTCTCTCACACTGACCAGTCCCCAGACCCCTCTCCCACACTGACCAGTCCCCAGACCCCTCCCTCACACTGACCAGTCCCCAGGCCCCTCTCTCACACTGACCAGTCCCCAGACCCCTCTCCCACACTGACCAGTCCCCAGGCCCCTCTCTCACACTGACCAGTCCCCAGACCCCTCTCTCACACTGAACAGTCCCCCAGACCCCTCTCTCACACTGACCACCCCCCAGACCCCTCTCCCACATTGACCAGTCCCCAGACCCCTCTCCCACACTGACCACTCCCCAGGCCCCTCTCCCACACTGACCACTCCTCAGGCCCCTCTCTCACACTGACCACCCACCAGACCCCTCTCCCACACTGACCAGTCCCCAGGCCCCTCTCCCACACTGACCACTCCCCAGACCCCTCTCCCACACTGACCACTCCCCAGGCCCCTCTCTCACACTGACCACCCACCAGACCCCTCTCCCACACTGACCAGTCCCCAGGCCCCTCTCTCACACTGACCACCCACCAGGCCCCTCTCTCACACTGACCAGTCCCCAGACCCCTCTCCCACACTGACCAGTCCCCAGGCCCCTCTCCCACACTGACCAGTCCCCAGGCCCCTCTCTCACACTGACCACCAACCAGGCCCCTCTCCCACACTGACCAGTCCCCAGGCCCCTCTCTCACACTGACCACCCCCCAGACCTCTCTCCCACACTGACCAGTCTCCAGACCCCTCTCCCACATTGACCAGTCCCCAGGCCCCTCTCTCACAGTGACCAGTCCCCAGACCCCTCTCCCACACTGACCAGTCCCCAGACCCCTCTCTCACACTGACCAGTCCCCAGACCCCTCTCCCACACTGACCAGTCCCCAGACCCCTCTCCCACACTGACCAGTCCCCAGACCCCTCTCTCACACTGACCAGTCCCCAGACCCCTCTCCCACACTGACCAGTCCCCAGGCGCCTCTCCCACACTGACCAGTCCCCAGGCCCCTCTCTCACACTGACCACCCCCCAGGCCCCTCTCTCACACTGACCAGTCCCCCAGGCCCCTCTCCCACACTGACCACTCCCCAGGCCCCTCTCTCACACTGACCACCCACCAGACCCCTCTCCCACACTGACCAGTCCCCAGGCCCCTCTCTCACACTGACAACCCACCAGGCCCCTCTCTCACACTGACCAGTCCCCAGACCCCTCTCCCACACTGACCAGTCCCCAGACCCCTCTCCCACACTGACCAGTCCCCAGAACCCTCTCCCACACTGACCAGTCCCCAGACCCCTCTCCCACACTGACCAGTCCCCAGGCTCCTCTCCCACACTGACCACCCTCCAGGCCCCTCTCCCACACTGACCACCCCCCAGGCCCCTCTCTCATACTGACCACCCACCAGACCCCTCTCCCACACTGACCATTCCCCAGGCCCCTCTCTCACACTGACCACTCCCCAGGCCCCTCTTTCACACTGACCACCCACCAGGCCCCTCTCTCACACTGACCAACCACCAGGCCCCTCTCTCACACTGACCAGTCCCCAGGCCCCTCTCCCACACTGACCAGTCCCCAGGCCCCTCTCCCACACTGACCAGTCCCCAGACCCCTTTCCCACACTGACCAGTCCCCAGGCCCCTCTCCCACACTGACCAGTCCCCAGGCACCTCTCCCACACTGACCACCCCCCAGGCCCCTCTCCCACACTGACCAGTCTCCAGACCCCTCTCTCACACTGACCACCAACCAGGCCCCTCTCCCACACTGACCAGTCCCCAGGCCCCTCTCCCACACTGACCGGTCCCCAGGCCCATCTCTCACATTGACCAGTCCCCAGACCCCTCTCTCACACTGACCAGTCCCCAGACCCCTCTCTCACACTGACCAGTCCCCAGACCCCTCCCTCACACTGACCAGTCCCCAGGCCCCTCTCTCACACTGACCAGTCCCCAGACCCCTCTCCCACACTGACCAGTCCCCAGGCCCCTCTCTCACACTGACCAGTCCCCAGACCCGTTTCCCACACTGACCACCCCCCAGGCCCCTCTCTCACACTGACCAGTCCCCAGACCCCTCTCTCACACTGACCACCCCCCAGACCCCTCTCCCACATTCACCAGTACCCAGACCCCTCTCCCACACTGACCAGTCCCCAGGCCCCTCTCCCACACTGACCAGTCCCCAGGCCCCTCTCCCACACTGACCAGTCCCCAGACCCCTCTCCCAAACTGACCAGTCTCCAGACCCCTCTCTCACACTGACCAGTCCCCCAGACCCCTCTCCCACTCTGACCAGTCCCCAGGCCCCTCTCTCACACTGACCAGTCCCCAGACCCCTCTCTCACACTGACCAGTCCCCCAGACCCCTCTCTCACACTGACCAGTCCCCAGGCCCCTCTCCCACACTGACCAGTCCCCAGACCCTTCTCCCACACTGACCAGTCCCCAGACCCCTCTCTCACACTGACCAGTCCCCAGACCCCTCTCTCACACTGACCAGTCCCCAGACCCCTCTCTCACACTGACCAGTCCCCAGACCCCTCTCCCACACTGACCAGTCCCCAGGCCCCTCTCTCACACTGACCAGTCCCCAGGCCCCTCTCTCACACTGACCAGTCCCCAGACCCCTCTCCCACACTGACCACTCCCCAGGCCCATCTCCCACACTGACCAGTCCCCAAACCCCACTCCCACACTGACCTCTCCCCAGGCCCATCTCTCACACTGACCACCCACCAGACCCCTCTCCCACACTGACCAGTCCCCAGGCCCCTCTCTCACACTGACCACCCACCAGACCCCTCTCCGACACTGACCAGTCCCCAGACCCCTCTCCCACACTGACCAGTCCCCAGGCCCCTCTCCCACACTGACCAGTCCCCAGACCCCTCTCCCACACTGACCACTCCCCAGGCCCCTCTCTCACACTGACCAGTCCCCAGGCCCCTCTCCCACACTGACCAGTCTCCAGACCCCTCTCTCACACTGACCACCCACCAGGCCCCTCTCTCACACTGACCAGTCCCCAGACCCCTTTCCCACACTGACCACCCCCCAGGCCCCTCTCTCACACTGACCAGTCCCCAGACCCCTCTCTCACACTGACCACCCCCAGGCCCCTTTCTCACACTGAACAGTCCCCCAGACCCCTCTCCCACACTGACCACCCCCCAGACCCCTCTCCCACATTCACCAGTCCCCAGACCCCTCTCCCACACTGACCAGTCCCCAGGCCCCTCTCCCACACTGACCAGTCCCCAGGCCCCTCTCCCACACTGACCAGTCCCCAGACCCCTCTCCCACACTGACCAGTCCCCAGGCCCCTCTCTCACACTGACCAGTCCCCAGACCCCTCTCCCACACTGACCAGTCCCCTGGCCCCTCTCCCACACTGACCACCCCCCAGGCCCCTCTCCCAAACTGACCAGTCCCCAGACCCCTCTCTCACACTGACCAGTCCCCAGGCCCCTCTCCCACACTGACCAGTCCCCAGACCCCTCTCCCACACTGACCAGTCCCCAGACCCCTCTCTCACACTGACCAGTCCCCAGACCCCTCTCTACCACTGACCAGTCCCCAGACCCCTCTCTCACACTGACCAGTCCCCAGACCCCTCTCTCACACTGACCAGTCCCCAGACCCCGCTCCCACACTGACCAGTCCCCAGGCCCCTCTCCCACACTGACCAATCCTCAGGCCCCTCTCCCACACTGACCAGTCTCCAGACCCCTCTCTCACACTGACCAGTCCCCAGACCCCTCTCTCACACTGACCAGTCCCCAGACCCGTCTCTCACACTGACCAGTCCCCCAGACCCCTCTCTCACACTGACCAGTCCCCAGGCCCCTCTCTCACACTGACCACTCCCCAGGCCCCTCTCTCACACTGACCAGTCCCCAGACCCCTCTCTCACACTGACCAGTCCCCAGGCCCCTCTCTCACACTGACCAGTCCCCAGGCCCCTCTCTCACACTGACCAGTCCCCAGACCCCTCTCCCACACTGACCACTCCCCAGGCCCCTCTCCCACACTGACCAGTCCCCAAACCCCACTCCCACACTGACCACTCCCCAGGCCCATGTCTCACACTGACCACCCACCAGACCCCTCTCCCACACTGACCAGTCCCCAGGCCCCTCTCTCACACTGACCACCCACCAGACCCCTCTCCGACACTGACCAGTCCCCAGACCCCTCTCCCACACTGACCAGTCCCCAGGCCCCTCTCCCACACTGACCAGTCCCCAGACCCCTCTCCCACACTGACCACTCCCCAGGCCCCTCTCTCACACTGACCAGTCCCCAGACCCCTCTCCCACACTGTCCAGTCCCCAGACCCCGCTCTCAAACTGACCAGTCCCCAGACCCCTCTCCCACACTGACCAGTCCCCAGGCCCATCTCCCACACTGACAACCCCCCAGGCCCCTCTCCCACACTGACCAGTCTCCAGACCCCTCTCTCACACTGACCACCCACCAGGCCCCTCTCCCACACTGACCAGTCCCCAGACCCCTCTCCCACACTGACCACCCCCAGGCCCCTCTCTCACACTGACCACCCCCAGGCCCCTCTCTCACACTGACCAGTCCCCAGGCCCCTCTCCCACGCTGACCACCCCCCAGGCCCCTCTCTCACACTGACCAGTCCCCAGGCCCCTCTCCCACACTGACCAGTCCCCAGACCCCTCTCTCACACTGACCAGTCCCCCAGACCCCTCTCTCACACTGACCACCCACCAGACCCCTCTCCCACACTGACCAATCCCCAGGCCCCTCTCCCACACTGACCAGTCCCCAGACCCCTCTCCCATACTGACCAGTCTCCAGACCCCTCTCCCACACTGACCACTTCCCAGGCCCCTCTCCCACACTGACCAGTCCCCAGGCCCCTCTCTCACACTGACCACCCACCAGACCCCTCTCCCACACTGACCAGTCCCCAGGCCCCTCTCTCACACTGACCACCCACCAGGCCCCTCTCTCACACTGACCAGTCCCCAGACCCCTCTCCCACACTGACCAGTCCCCAGGCCCCTCTCTCACACTGACCACCCACCAGGCCCCACTCCCACACTGACCACCCCCCAGGCCCCTCTCCCACACTGACCAGTCTCCAGACCCCTCTCTCACACTGACCACCAACCAGGCCCCTCTCCCACACTGACCACTCCCCAGGCCCCTCTCCCACACTGACCAGTCCCCAGACCCCTCTCCCACACTGACCACTCCCCAGGCCCCTCTCTCACACTGAGCAGTCCCCAGACCCCTCTCCCACACTGACCAGTCCCCAGGCCCCTCTCCCACACTGACCACCCCCCAGGCCCCTCTCCCACACTGACCAGTCTCCAGACCCCTCTCTCACACTGACCACCAACCAGGCCCCTCTCCCACACTGACCAGTCCCCAGGCCCCTCTCTCACACTGACCACCCCCCAGACCTCTCTCCCACATTGACCAGTCTCCAGACCCCTCTCTCACACGGACCAGTCCCCCAGACCCCTCTCCCACACTGACCAGTCCCCAGGCCCCTCTCTCACACTGACCAGTCCCCAGACCCCTCTCCCACACTGACCAGTCCCCAGACCCCTCTCTCACACTGACCAGTCTCCAGACCCCTCTCTCACACTGACCACCAACCAGGCCCCTCTCCCACACTGACCGGTCCCCAGGCCCATCTCTCACATTGACCAGTCCCCAGACCCCTCTCTCACACTGACAAGTCCCTAGACCCCTCTCTCACACTGACCAGTCCCCAGACCCCTCCCTCACACTGACCAGTCCCCAGGCCCCTCTCTCACACTGACCAGTCCCCAGACCCCTCTCCCACACTGACCAGTCCCCAGGCCCCTCTCTCACACTGACCAGTCCCCAGACCCCTTTCCCACACTGACCACCCCCCAGGCCCCTCTCTCACACTGACCACCCCCCAGGCCCCTCTCTCACACTGACCACCCCCCAGGCCCCTCTCTCACACTGATCAGTCCCCCAGACCCCTCTCTCACACTGACCACCCCCCAGACCCCTCTCCCACATTCACCAGTCCCCAGACCCCTCTCCCACACTGACCAGTCCCCAGGCCCCTCTCCCACACTGACCAGTCCCCAGGCCCCTCTCCCACACTGACCAGTCCCCAGACCCCTCTCCCACACTGACCAGTCCCCAGGCCCCTCTCTCACACTGACCAGTCCCCAGACCCCTCTCCCACACTGACCAGTCCCCTGGCCCCTCTCCCACACTGACCACCCCCCAGGCCCCTCTCCCACACTGACCAGTCTCCAGACCCCTCTCTCACACTGAGCAGTCCCCCAGACCCCTCTCCCACACTGACCAGTCCCCTGGCCCCTCTCTCACACTGACCAGTCCCCCAGACCCCTCTCTCACACTGACCAGTCCCCAGGCCCCTCTCCCACACTGACCAGTCCCCAGACCCCTCTCCCACACTGACCAGTCCCCAGACCCCTCTCTCACACTGACCAGTCCCCAGACCCCTCTCTCACACTGACCAGTCCCCAGACCCCTCTCTCACACTGACCAGTCCCCAGACCCCTCTCTCACACTGACCAGTCCCCAGACCCCTCTCCCACACTGACCAGTCCCCAGACCCCTCTCCCACACTGACCACTCCCCAGGCCCCTCTCTGACACTGACCAGTCCTCAGGCCCCTCTCCCACACTGACCAGTCTCCAGACCCCGCTCTCAAACTGACCAGTCCCCAGACCCCTCTCCCACACTGACCAGTCCCCAGGCCCATCTCCCACACTGACAACCCCCCAGGCCCCTCTCTCACACTGACCAGTCCCCAGGCCCCTCTCTCACACTGACCACTCCCCAGGCCCCTCTCTCACACTGACCAGTCCCCAAACCCCTCTCCCACACTGACCAGTCCCCAGGCCCATCTCCCACACTGACAACCCCCCAGGCCCCTCTCTCACACTGACCAGTCCCCAGGCCCCTCTCTCACACTGACCAGTCCCCAGGCCCCTCTCTCACACTGACCAGTCCCCAAACCCCTCTCCCGCACTGACCATTTCCCCAGACCCCTCTCTCACACTGACCAGTCCCCGAGGCCCCTCTCCCACACTGACCACCCCCCAGGCCCCTCTCCCACTCTGACCAGTCTCCAGATCCCTCTCTCACACTGAACAGTCCCCCAGGCCCCTCTCCCACACTGACCAGTCCACAGACCCCTCTCTCACACTGACCAGTCCCCAGACCCCTCTCTCACACTGACCAGTCCCCAGACCCCTCTCTCACACTGACCAGTCCCCAGGCCCCTCTCCCACACTGACCAGTCCCCAGGCCCCTCTCTCACACTGACCAGTCCCCCAGACCCCTCTCTCACACTGACCAGTCCCCAGGCCCCTCTCTCACACTGACCAGTCCCCAAGCCCCTCTCTCACACTGACCAGTCCCCAGACCCCTCTCTCACACTGACCAGTCCCCAGACCTCTCTCTCACACTGACCAGTCCCCCAGACCCCTCTCTCACACTGACCACCCCCCAGACCCCTCTCCCACACTGACCACTCCCCAGGCCCCTCTCCCACACTGACCAGTCCCCAGACCCCTCTCCCACACTGACCACTCCCCAGGCCCCTCTCTCACACTGACCACCCACCAGACCCCTCTCCCACACTGACCAATCCCCAGGCCCCTCTCCCACACTGACCAGTCCCCAGACCCCTCTCCCACACTGACCAGTCTCCAGACCCCTCTCTCACACTGACCACCAACCAGGCCCCTCTCCCACACTGACCACTCCCCAGGCCCCTCTCCCACACTGACCAGTCCCCAGAACCCTCTCCCACACTGACCACTCCCCAGGCCCCTCTCCCACACTGACCAGTCCCCAGGCCCCTCTCTCACACTGACCACCCACCAGGCCCCTCTCTCACACTGACCAGTCCCCAGACCCCTCTCCCACACTGACCAGTCCCCAGGCCCCTCTCTCACACTGACCACCCACCAGGCCCCTCTCCCACACTGACCAGTCCCCAGGCCCCTCTCCCACACTGACCACCCCCCAGGCCCCTCTCCCACACTGACCAGTCCCCAGACCCCTCTCCCACACTGACCAGTCCCCAGACCCCTCTCCCACACTGACCACTCCCCAGGCCCCTCTCTCACACTGACCACCCACCAGACCCCTCTCCCACACTGACCAGTCCCCAGGCCCCTCTCTCACACTGACCACCCACCAGGCCCCTCTCTCACACTGACCACCCACCAGACCCCTCTCCCACACTGACCAGTCCCCAGACCCCTCCCTCACACTTACCAGTCCCCAGGCCCCTCTCTCACACTGACTAGTCCCCAGACCCCTCTCCCACACTGACCAGTCCCCAGGCCCCTCTCTCACACTGACCAGTCCCCAGACCCCTTTCCCACACTGACCACCCCCCAGGCCCCTCTCTCACACTGAGCAGTCCCCAGACCCCTCTCCCACACTGACCAGTCCCCAGGCCCCTCTCTCACACTGACCAGTCCCCAGACCCCTCTCTCACACTGACCAGTCCCCAGGCCCCTCTCCCACACTGACAACCCCCCAGGCCCCTCTCCCACACTGACCAGTCTCCAGACACCTCTCTCACACTGACCACCCACCAGGCCCCTCTCCCACACTGACCAGTCCCCAGGCCCCTCTCCCACACTGACCACTCCCCAGGCCCCTCTCTCACACTGACCACCCCCCAGACCCCTCTCCCACACTGACTAGTCCACAGGCCCCTCTCCCACACTGACCAGTCTCCAGACCCCTCTCTCACACGGACCAGTCCCCCAGACCCCTCTCTCACACTGACCAGTCCCCAGACCCCTCTCTCACACTGAACAGTCCCCCAGACCCCTCTCTCACACTGACCAGTCCCCAGGCCCCTCTCCCACACTGACCAGTCCCCAGACCCCTCTCTCACACTGACCAGTCCCCAGACCCCTCTCTCACACTGACCAGTCCCCAGACCCCTCTCTCACACTGACCAGTCCCCAGACCCCTCTCTCACACTGACCAGTCCCCAGGCCCCTCTCCCACACTGACCAGTCCCCAGGCCCCTCTCCCACACTGACCACTCCCCAGGCCCCTCTCCCACACTGACCAGTCCCCAGACCCCTCTCCCACACTGACCACTCCCCAGGCCCCTCTCTCACACTGACCACCCACCAGACCCCTCTCCCACACTGACCAGTCCCCAGGCCCCTCTCTCACACTGACCACCCACCAGGCCCCTCTCTCACACTGAGCAGTCCCCAGACCCCTCTCCCACACTGACCAGTCCCCAGACCCCTCTCCCACACTGACCAGTGCCCAGACCCCTCTCCCACACTGACCAGTCCCCAGACCCCTCTCCCACACTGACCAGTCCCCAGGCCCCTCTCCCACACTGACCACCCCCCAGGCCCCTCTCCCACACTGACCAGTCCCCAGACCCCTCTCTCACACTGACCAGTACCCAGACCCCTCTCTCACACTGACCAGTCCCCAGACCCCTCTCTCACACTGACCAGTCCCCAGACCCCTCTCTCACACTGACCACCCCCCAGGCCCCTCTCCAAGATAATTGGAATCTGATAATTGGAGTGTGATAATTGTATAATTGGAATGTGATAATTGGATAATAGGTGTGCGATAATTGGAGTGTGATAATTGGAGAGTGATAATTGGAGTGTGATAATTGGATTTTGATCATTGGATAATTGGAGTGTGATAATTGGAGTGTGATAATTCCAACGTGATAATTGGAGTGTGATAATTGGAGAGTGATAATTGGGGAGTGATAATTGGAGTGTGATCATTGGATAATTGGAGTGTGATAATTCCAATGTGATAATTGGAGAGTGATAATTGGAGAGTGATAATTGGATTTTGATCATTGGATAATTGGAGTGTGATAATTCCAATGTGATAATTGGAGTGTGATAATTGGAGAGTGATAATTGGAGAGTGATAATTGGATTTTGATCATTGGATAATTGGAGTGTGATAATTCCAATGTGATAATTGGAGTGTGATAATTGGAGTGTGATAATTGGATTTTGATCATTGGATAATTGGAGTGTGATAATTCCAATGTGATAATTGGAGAGTGATAATTGGAGAGTGATAATTGGATTTTGATCATTGGATAATTGGAGTGTGATAATTCCAATGTGATAATTGGAGTGTGATAATTGGAGAGTGATAATTGGAGAGTGATAATTGGATTTTGATCATTGGATAATTGGAGTGTGATAATTCCAATGTGATAATTGGAGTGTGATAATTGGAGTGTGATAATTGGATTTTGATCATTGGATAATTGGAGTGTGATAATTCCAATGTGATAATTGGAGTGTGATAATTGGAGAGTGATAATTGGAGAGTGATAATTGGATTTTGATCATTGGATAATTGGAGAGTGATAATTGGAGAGTGATAATTGGAGTGTGATAATTGGATTTTGATCATTGGATAATTGGAGTGTGATAATTGGAGTGTGATAATTGGAGAGTGATAATTGGAGTGTGATAATTGGATTTTGATCATTGGATAATTGGAGTGTGTTAATTCCAATGTGATAATTGGAGTGTGATAATTCCAATGTGATAATTGGAGTGTGATAATTGGAGTGTGATAATTGGAGTGTGGTAATTCCAGTGTGATAATTGGAGTGTGATAATTGGAGTGTGATAATTCCAATGTGATAATTGGAGTGTGATAATTGGAGTGTGATAATTCCAACGTGATAATTGGAGTGTGTTAATTCCAATGAGATAATTGAAGTGTGATAATTGGAGTGTGATAATTCCAACATGATAATTGGAGTGTGTTAATTCCAATGAGATAATTCCAATGTGATAATTGGAGTGTGATAATTGGAGTGTGATAATTCCAATGTGGTATTTGGACTGTGATAATTCCAATGTGATAATTGGAGTGTGATAATTCCAACGTGATAATTGGAGTGTGATAATTGGAGTGTGAAAATTCCAATGTGATATTTGGAGTGTGATAATTGGAGTGTGATAATTCCAATGTGATAATTGGATTGTGAAAATTCCAATGTGATATTTGGAGTATGATATTTGGAGTGTGATAATTGGAGTGTGATAATTCCAATGTGATATTTGGAGTGTGATAATTGGAGTGTGATAATTCCAATGTGATATTTGGAGTGTGAAAATTCCAATGTGATATTTGGAGTGTGAAAATTCCAATGTGATATTTGGAGTGTGATAATTGGAGTGTGATAATTGGAGTGTGATAATTCCAATGTGATAATTGGAGTGTGATAATTCCAATGTGATATTTGGAGTGTGAAAATTCCAATGTGATATTTGGAGTGTGAAAATTCCAATGTGATATTTGGAGTGTGAAAATTCCAATGTGATATTTGGAGTGTGATAATTGGAGTGTGATAATTGGAGTGTGATAATTCCAATGTGATAATTGGAGTGTGATAATTCCAATGTGATATTTGGAGTGTGATAATTGGAGTGTGATAATTGGAGTGTGATAATTCCAATGTGATAATTGGAGTGTGATAATTGGAGTGTGATAATTGGAGTGTGATAATTCCAATGTGATATTTGGAGTGTGATAATTCCAATGTGATAATTGGAGTGTGATAATTGGAGTGTGATAATTCCAATGTGATAATTGGAGTGTGATAATTGGAGTGTGATAATTCCAACGTGATAATTGGAGTGTGTTAATTCCAATGAGATAATTGAAGTGTGATAATTGGAGTGTGATAATTCCAATGTGATAATTGAAGTGTGATAATTGGAGTGTGATAATTCCAACGTGATAATTGGAGTGTGATAATTGCAGTGTGATGATTCCAACGTGATAATTGGAGTGTGATAATTCCAAAGTGATAATTGGAGTGTGAAAATTCCAATGTGATATTTGGAGTGTGATAATTGGAGTGTGATAATTCCAATGTGATAATTGGAGTGTGAAAATTCCAATGTGATAATTGGAGTGTGATAATTGGAGTGTGATAATTCCAACGTGATAATTGGAGTGTGATAATTGGAGTGTGAAAATTCCAATGTGATAATTGGAGTGTGATAATTCCAATGTGATAATTGGAGTGTGATAATTCCAACGTGATAATTGGAGTGTGATAATTGGAGTGTGAAAATTGGAGTGTGATAATTCCAATGTGATAATTGGAGTGTGATAATTCCAATGTGATAATTGAAGTGTGATAATTCCAATGTGATAATTGAAGTGTGATAATTGGAGTGTGATAATTCCAACGTGATAATTGGAGTGTGTTAATTCCAATGAGATAATTGAAGTGTGATAATTGGAGTGTGATAATTCCAACGTGATAATTAGAGTGTGTTAATTCCAATGAGATAATTCCAATGTGATAATTGGAGTGTGATAATTGGAGTGTGATAATTCCAATGTGATATTTGGACTGTGATAATTCCAATGTGATAATTGGAGTGTGATAATTCCAACGTGATAATTGGAGTGTGATAATTGGAGTGTGAAAATTCCAATGTGATATTTGGAGTGTGATAATTGGAGTGTGATAATTCCAATGTGATAATTGGATTGTGAAAATTCCAATGTGATATTTGGAGTATGATATTTGGAGTGTGATAATTGGAGTGTGATAATTCCAATGTGATATTTGGAATGTGATAATTGGAGTGTGATAATTCCAATGTGATATTTGGAGTGTGAAAATTCCAATGTGATATTTGGAGTGTGAAAATTCCAATGTGATATTTGGAGTGTGAAAATTCCAATGTGATATTTGGAGTGTGAAAATTCCAATGTGATATTTGGAGTGTGATAATTGGAGTGTGATAATTGGAGTGTGATAATTCCAATGTGATAATTGGAGTGTGATAATTCCAATGTGATATTTGGAGTGTGATAATTGGAGTGTGATAATTGGAGTGTGATAATTCCAATGTGATAATTGGAGTGTGATAATTGGAGTGTGATAATTGGAGTGTGATAATTCCAATGTGATATTTGGAGTGTGATAATTCCAATGTGATAATTGGAGTGTGATAATTGGAGTGTGATAATTCCAATGTGATAATTGGAGTGTGATAATTGGAGTGTGATAATTGGACTGTGATAATTCCAATGTGATAATTGGAGTGTGAAAATTCCAATGTGATATTTGGAGTGTGATAATTCCAATGTGATATTTGGAGTGTGAAAATTCCAATGTGATATTTGGAGTGTGATAATTCCAATGTGATATTTGGAGTGTGATAATTGGAGTGTGATAATTGGAGTGTGATAATTCCAATGTGATAATTGGAGTGTGATAATTCCAATGTGATAATTGGAGTGTGATAATTGGAGTGTGATAATTGGAGAGTGATAATTGGATTTTGATCATTGGATAATTGGAGTGTGATAATTCCAATGTGATAATTGGAGTGTGATAATTGGAGAGTGATAATTGGAGAGTGATAATTGGATTTTGATCATTGGATAATTGGAGTGTGATAATTCCAATGTGATAATTGGAGTGTGATAATTGGAGTGTGATAATTGGATTTTGATCATTGGATAATTGGAGTGTGATAATTCCAACGTGATAATTGGAGTGTGATAATTGGAGAGTGATAATTGGAGAGTGATAATTGGAGAGTGATAATTGGATTTTGATCATTGGATAATTGGAGAGTGATAATTGGAGAGTGATAATTGGAGTGTGATAATTGGATTTTGATCATTGGATAATTGGAGTGTGATAATTGGAGTGTGTTAATTCCAACGTGATAATTGGAGTGTGATAATTGGAGAGTGATAATTGGAGAGTGATAATTGGAGAGTGATAAGTGGAGTGTGATAATTGGATTTTGATCATTGGATAATTGGAGTGTGTTAATTTCATTGTGATAATTGGAGTGTGATAATTGGAGTGTGGTAATTCCAGTGTGATAATTGGAGTGTGATAATTGGAGTGTGGTAATTCCAGTGTGATAATTGGAGTGTGATAATTGGAGTGTGATAATTCCAATGTGATAATTGGAGTGTGATAATTGGAGTGTGATAATTCCAACGTGATAATTGGAGTGTGTTAATTCCAATGAGATAATTGAAGTGTGATAATTGGAGTGTGATAATTCCAATGTGACAATTGAAGTGTGATAATTGGAGTGTGATATTTCCAACGTGATAATTGGAGTGTGATAATTGCAGTGTGATAATTCCAACGTGATAATTGGAGTGTGATAATTCCAATGTGATAATTGGAGTGTGAAAATTCCAATGTGATATTTGGAGTGTGATAATTGGAGTGTGATAATTGGAGTGTGATAATTCCAATGTGATAATTGGAGTGTGAAAATTCCAATGTGATATTTGGAGTGTGATAATTGGAGTGTGATAATTGGAGTGTGATAATTCCAACGTGATAATTGGAGTGTGATAATTGGAGTGTGAAAATTCCAATGTGATAATTGGAGTGTGATAATTCCAATGTGATAATTGGAGTGTGATAATTCCAACGTGATAATTGGAGTGTGATAATTGGAGTGTGAAAATTGGAGTGTGATAATTCCAATGTGATAATTGGAGTGTGATAATTCCAATGTGATAATTGAAGTGTGATAATTCCAATGTGATAATTGAAGTGTGATAATTGGAGTGTGATAATTCCAACGTGATAATTGGAGTGTGTTAATTCCAATGAGATAATTGAAGTGTGATAATTGGAGTGTGATAATTCCAACATGATAATTGGAGTGTGTTAATTCCAATGAGATAATTCCAATGTGATAATTGGAGTGTGATAATTGGAGTGTGATAATTCCAATGTGATATTTGGACTGTGATAATTCCAATGTGATAATTGGAGTGTGATAATTCCAACGTGATAATTGGAGTGTGATAATTGGAGTGTGAAAATTCCAATGTGATATTTGGAGTGTGATAATTGGAGTGTGATAATTCCAATGTGATAATTGGATTGTGAAAATTCCAATGTGATATTTGGAGTATGATATTTGGAGTGTGATAATTGGAGTGTGATAATTCCAATGTGATATTTGGAGTGTGATAATTGGAGTGTGATAATTCCAATGTGATAATTGGAGTGTGATAATTGGAGAGTGATAATTGGAGAGTGATAATTGGATTTTGATCATTGGATAATTGGAGTGTGATAATTCCAATGTGATAATTGGAGTGTGATAATTGGAGTGTGATAATTGGATTTTGATCATTGGATAATTGGAGTGTGATAATTCCAACGTGATAATTGGAGTGTGATAATTGGAGAGTGATAATTGGAGAGTGATAATTGGATTTTGATCATTGGATAATTGGAGAGTGATAATTGGAGAGTGATAATTGGAGTGTGATAATTGGATTTTGATCATTGGATAATTGGAGTGTGATAATTGGAGTGTGATAATTGGAGAGTGATAATTGGAGTGTGATAATTGGATTTTGATCATTGGATAATTGGAGTGTGTTAATTCCAATGTGATAATTGGAGTGTGATAATTCCAATGTGATAATTGGAGTGTGATAATTGGAGTGTGATAATTGGAGTGTGGTAATTCCAGTGTGATAATTGGAGTGTGATAATTGGAGTGTGATAATTCCAATGTGATAATTGGAGTGTGATAATTGGAGTGTGATAATTCCAACGTGATAATTGGAGTGTGTTAATTCCAATGAGATAATTGAAGTGTGATAATTGGAGTGTGATAATTCCAACATGATAATTGGAGTGTGTTAATTCCAATGAGATAATTCCAATGTGATAATTGGAGTGTGATAATTGGAGTGTGATAATTCCAATGTGGTATTTGGACTGTGATAATTCCAATGTGATAATTGGAGTGTGATAATTCCAACGTGATAATTGGAGTGTGATAATTGGAGTGTGAAAATTCCAATGTGATATTTGGAGTGTGATAATTGGAGTGTGATAATTCCAATGTGATAATTGGATTGTGAAAATTCCAATGTGATATTTGGAGTATGATATTTGGAGTGTGATAATTGGAGTGTGATAATTCCAATGTGATATTTGGAGTGTGATAATTGGAGTGTGATAATTCCAATGTGATATTTGGAGTGTGAAAATTCCAATGTGATATTTGGAGTGTGAAAATTCCAATGTGATATTTGGAGTGTGATAATTGGAGTGTGATAATTGGAGTGTGATAATTCCAATGTGATAATTGGAGTGTGATAATTCCAATGTGATATTTGGAGTGTGAAAATTCCAATGTGATATTTGGAGTGTGAAAATTCCAATGTGATATTTGGAGTGTGAAAATTCCAATGTGATATTTGGAGTGTGATAATTGGAGTGTGATAATTGGAGTGTGATAATTCCAATGTGATAATTGGAGTGTGATAATTCCAATGTGATATTTGGAGTGTGATAATTGGAGTGTGATAATTGGAGTGTGATAATTCCAATGTGATAATTGGAGTGTGATAATTGGAGTGTGATAATTGGAGTGTGATAATTCCAATGTGATATTTGGAGTGTGATAATTCCAATGTGATAATTGGAGTGTGATAATTGGAGTGTGATAATTCCAATGTGATAATTGGAGTGTGATAATTGGAGTGTGATAATTGGACTGTGATAATTCCAATGTGATAATTGGAGTGTGAAAATTCCAATGTGATATTTGGAGTGTGATAATTCCAATGTGATATTTGGAGTGTGAAAATTCCAATGTGATATTTGGAGTGTGATAATTCCAATGTGATATTTGGAGTGTGATAATTGGAGTGTGATAATTGGAGTGTGATAATTCCAATGTGATAATTGGAGTGTGATAATTCCAATGTGATATTTGGAGTGTGATAATTGGAGTGTGATAATTCCAATGTGATATTTGGAGTGTGATAATTCCAATGTGATATTTGGAGTGTGATAATTGGAGTGTGATAATTGGAGTGTGATAATTCCAATGTGATAATTGGAGTGTGAAAATTCCAATGTGATATTTGGAGTGTGATAATTCCAATGTGATATTTGGAGTGTGAAAATTCCAATGTGATATTTGGAGTGTGATAATTCCAATGTGATATTTGGAGTGTGATAATTGGAGTGTGATAATTGGAGTGTGATAATTCCAATGTGATAATTGGAGTGTGATAATTCCAATGTGATAATTGGAGTGTGATAATTCCAATGTGATATTTGGAGTGTGATAATTGGAGTGTGATAATTGGAGTGTGATAATTCCAATGTGATAATTGGAGTGTGAAAATTCCAATGTGATATTTGGAGTGTGAAAATTCCAATGTGATATTTGGAGTGTGATAATTGGAGTGTGATAATAAGAGTGTGATAATTCCAATGTGATAATTGGAGTGTGATAATTCCAATGTGATATTTGGAGTGTGATAATTGGAGTGTGATAATTGGAGTGTGATAATTCCAATGTGATAATTGGAGTGTGATAATTGGAGTGTGATAATTGGACTGTGATAATTCCAATGTGATAATTGGAGTGTGAAAATTCCAATGTGATAATTGGAGTGTGATAATTGGACTGTGATAATTGGAGTGTGATAATTCCAATGTGATATTTGGAGTGTGATAATTGGACTGTGATAATTGGAGAGTGATAATTCCACATGGGGTGGGGGTGGGCTGGGGTGGGGGTGGGGTCGGGGTGGGGTGGGGTGGGGGTGGGGATGCGATGGGGTGGGGTGGGGTGGGGATGCGGTGGGGTGAGGGTGGGGGTGGGCTGGAGTGGGGTGGGGGTGGGCTGGGGTGGGGTGGGGTCGGGGTGGGGGTGGGGGTGGGCTGGGGTGGGGTGGGGTCGGGGTGGGGGTGGGGGTGGGGGTGGGCTGGGGTGGGGTGGGGTCGGGGTGGGGGTGGGGGTGGGCTGGGGTGGGGTGGGGTGGGGTCGGGGTGGGGGTGGGGTGGGGTGGGGGTGGGGTGGGGTGGGGTGGGGGTGGGCTGGGGTGGGGTCGGGGTGGGGGTGGGGATGCGTGGGGTGGGGATGCGGTGGGGTGGGGGTGGGGGTGGGGATGCGATGGGGTGGGTTGGGGTGGGGATGCGGTGGGGTGAGGGTGGGGGTGGGCTGGAGTGGGGTGGGGTCGGGGTGGGGGTGGGGGTGGGGGTGGGGATGCGATGGGGTGGGTTGGGGTGGGGATGCGGTGGGGTGAGGGTGGGGGTGGGCTGGAGTGGGGTGGGGTCGGGGTGGGGGTGGGGGTGGGCTGGTGTGGGGTGGGGTCGGGGTGGGGGTGGGGGTGGGCTGGGGTGGGGTGGGGTCGGGGTGGGGGTGGGGGTGGGGGTGGGCTGGGGTGGGGTGGGGTCGGGGTGGGGGTGGGGGTGGGCTGGGGTGGGGTGGGGTCGGGGTGGGGGTGGGGTGGGGTGGGGTGGGGGTGGGGTGGGGTGGGGTGGGGGTGGGCTGGGGTGGGGTGGGGTCGGAGTGGGGGTGGGGGTGGGCTGGGGTGGGGTGGGGTCGGGTTGGGGTCGGGGTCGGGGTGGGGTTGGGGGTCGGGGTGGGGGTGGGGATGCGGTGGGGTGGGGGTTGGGGTGGGGGTCGGGGTCGGGGTGGGGGTGGAGCTTTAATTAAACTGTTCCCTTTCCCCAAATTCACACTGACTGATTTGACAGCTGTTTTGTATTTCTGACTCAATTTAAAAATTCTGATTGAACACAATTTGTTTCTGTTTCGATCAGAGTCATTGAGCTGATTCAACAAAAAGCTGATTGGAATCGTTCCCATCAGGTAATTTTCAATAACATGTCATGAGACGGGTCTGCTCAATCCGAGGGCAACTTCAGAAACCCATTTAATAAATTATATAAGTTTATCGGCCAATATAACATTAAATTGTTACAATTATCCATTATTTTGTACCTTTGTTCAGTTTGTTATTTACCCTGAATAATGTTTTCTAGAAAGATGTTCTATTTAAAGTTGAAGGTTTTTGACGATGGTGCACACAGCCTTTATATCGATGCACAAACCCAAATTCATTCCCCACATGGCCGAGAAAGATTCGAGGGAACCTTGCCCATAACCTCCTGCTCTAAGAACAACCCCAGCTTCTCCAGTCTCTCCACATAACTGAAGTCCCTCATCCCTGGTACCATTCCAGTAAATCTCCTCCGCACCCTCTCCGAGGCCTTCACATCTTTCCTAAAGTGCGGTGCCCAGAACTGGACACCTGTGAATCCAGCTCTCACTCACTCTGCGGCAGTTTGGATCAGTCCTTACCAGGCCTGCTGCACCTCTTTGCTGGGCCATGTTAGTCTGCAGTTGTGAGCCGTGCGCTTGTCCAACCTCTGGAAGGGGCTGAGTAGATTGTAGACGGGATACGGGATCATGATGACTATGGACAGGAGCCAGGTGGCTGCGATGACTCTGTAAGCATGGGATCGGGTCTGCCAGACACGAGACTTGAGTGGGTTGCAGATGGCGCTGTAGCGCTCGATGGCAATGGCCACAAGGCTGAAGGTGGAGACGCTGACCGAGATCCCTGGAAGGAAGGAGTCCGTTAGTTCGCAGGGAAAACTCGAACCATCTGTAACAAGATCCGGAGCCTGGCATCCGGCAGCGAGACTCATTCAAAACAGGACAGCATGTAAACCCCATCGCCCCTAACCCTTCTCATCCCCCTCCCCAAATCGAGCGCTCAACACTGGGGACTCAGTTGGGAGCCCCCTAATGGGAAAATTTTTAAGCTGACAAAAGGAGGGGCATTTTCTCTCCAGTGACGAGTTCTTGGATCGAATCACAACACCCAGAAAGATTCTCGGTGAATTCCCACCTGTTATAGAAACCACCCGACTCTGTCCCGGTGCGTACCCCAATATTACACAGGGTGTACCCCAATATTACACAGGGTGTACCCCAATATTACACTGTGCGTACCCCAATATTACACTGTGCGTACCCCAACATCACACGGTGCATACCCCAATATTACACAGGGTGTACCCCAATATTAAACTGTGTGTACCCCGACATCACACGGTGCATACCCCAATATTACACAGGGTGTACCCCAATATTAAACTGTGTGTACCCCAACATCACACGGTGCATACCCCAATATTACACAGGGTGTACCCCAATATTACACTGTGCGTACCCCAACATCACACGGTGCATACCCCAATATTACACAGGGTGTACCCCAATATTAAACTGTGTGTACCCCAACATCACACGGTGCGTACCCCAACATCACACGGTGCATACCCCGATATTACACAGGGTGTACCCCAATATTACACTGTGCGTACCCCAACATCACACGGTGCATACCCCAATATTACACAGGGTGTACCCCAATATTAAACTGTGTGTACCCCAACATCACACGGTGCATACCCCAATATTACACAGAGTGTACCGCAACATCACACGTGCATACCCCAATATTACACAGAGTGTACCGCAACATCACACGGTGAGTACCCCAACATCACATAGGGTGTACCCCAATATTACATGGTGCGTATCCAAACATCACACAGGATTAACCCCAACATCGCACAGAGTATACCCCAACAATACACGGTGCGTATCCCAACATCACATAGGGTGTACCCCAATATCACACGGGGCGTACCCCAACATCACACAGGGTGTACCCCAACATCACACAGGGCGAACCCCAACATCACACAGGGCGAACCCCAACATCACACAGGGCGAACCCCAACATCACACAGGGCATACCCCAACATCACACAGGGTGTACCCCAACATTACACAGGGCGAACCCCAACATCACACAGGGTGAACCCCAACATCACACGGAGCATACCCCAACATCACACAGGGCGTACCCCAACATCACACAGGGTGTACCCCAACATCACACAAGGCGAACCCCAACATCACACAGGATTAACCCCAACATCGCACAGAGTGTACCCCAACAATACACGGTGTGTATCCCAACATCACACAGGGTGTACCCCAACATCACACAGGGCGAACCCCGACATCACACAGGATTAACCCCAACATCACACAGGGCGAACCCCAACATTACATGGTGCGTATCCCAACATCACACAGGATGAACCCCAACATCACATAGGGTGTACCCCAACATCACACAGGGCGAACCCCAACATCACACAGGGGGTGTACCCCAACATCACACAGGGGGTGTACCCCTACAACACACAGGGCGAATCCCAACATCACACAGGATGAACCCCAACATCACATGGTGTACCCCAACATCACACGGTGCGTACCCCAACATCACACAGGATGAACCCCAACATCACACAGAGTGTACCCCAACAATACACGGTGCGTACCCCAACATCACACATGGTGTACCTCAACATCACACATGGTGTACCTCAACATCACATGGTGCGTATCCCAACATCATACAGGGTGTACCCCGACATCACACAGAGTGTACCCCAAAATCACACAGGGTGTACTCCAACATCACACAGGGTGTACTCCAACATTACATGGTGTGTACCCCGACATCACACAGGGTGTACCCCAACATCACACGGTATGTACCCCAACATCACACAGGGTGTACCCCAACATCACATGGTCCGTACCCCAACAACACACAGGGTGTACCCCAACATCCCACAGGGTGTACCCCAACATCCCACAGGGTGTACCCCAACACCACTTGGTGTGTACTCCAACATCACATGTTCCGTACCCCAACATCACACAGGGTGTACCCCCACATCACATGCTGTGTACCCCAACATCACACGGTATGTACCCCAACATCACACATGGTGTACCCCAACATCATACATGGTGTACCTCAACAACACACGGTGCATATCCCAACATCACACATGGTGTACCCCAAAATCACACAGGGTGTACCCCAACATCACACAGGGTGTACCCCAACATCACATAGGGTGTACCCCAACATCACATAGGGTGTACCCCGACATCACACAGGGGGTGTACCCCAACATCACATAGGGTGTACCCCAACATCACACAGGGGGTGTACCCCAACATCACACAGGGCGAATCCCAACATCACACAGGATGAACCCCAACATCACATGGTGTACCCCAACATCACACGGTGCGTACCCCAACATCACACAGGGCGAACCCCAACATTACATGGTGCGTATCCCAACATCACACAGGATGAACCCCAACATCACACAGAGTGTACCCCAACATCACACGGTGCGTACCCCAACATCACACAGGGCGAACCCCAACATTACATGGTGCGTATCCCAACATCACACAGGGTGTACCCCAACATCACACAGGGTGTACCCCAACATCACACAGGGTGTACCCCAACATCACACAGGGTGTACCCCAACATCGCACAGGGTGTACCCCAACATCACACATGGTGTACCTCAACAACACACGGTGCGTATCCCAACATTGCACAGGGTGTACCCCGACATCACACAGGGTGTACTCCAACAACACACAGGGTGTACCCCAACATCACACAGGGTGTACCCCAACATTACATGGTGTGTACCCCAACATCACACAAGGTGTACCCCGACATCACATGGTCTGTACCCCAACAACACACAGGGTGTACCCCAACATCACATGGTCTGTACCCCAACAACACACAGGGTGTACCCCAACATCACATGGTCTGTACCTCAACAACACACGGTGCATATCCCAACATCACACAGGGTGTACCCCAACATCACACAGGGTGTACCCCAAAATCACACAGGGTGTACTCCAACATCACATGGTGTGTACCCCAACATCACACAGGGTGTACCCCAACATCGCACAGGGGGTGCACCCCAACATCACATGGTGTGTACCCCAACATCACATGGTGTGTACCCCAACATTGCACAGGGTGCACCCCAACATCACATGGTGTGCACCCCAACATCACATGGTGTGTACCCCAACATCGCACATGGTGTACCCCAACATCACATGGTGTGTACCCCAACATCGCACAGGGTGTACCCCAACATCACATGGTGTGTACCCCAACATCACACTGAGTGTACCCCAACAACACAATGCATATCCCAACATCATACGGTGTGTACCCGAACAACACACAGTGCATACCCCAACATCACACGATGTGTACCCCAACATTGCACTGTGTGTACCCCAACATTGCACTGTGTGTACCCTAATGTTACAATGTGTATCCTAACATTACAGTGTGTTCCCTGACACTATATAGTGTGTACCCTAACAGCACCCTAACATCACAGGGCATACCCAACATTACACAGTGTGTACCCCAACATTACACAGTGTGTACCCCAACATTAGCAGTGTGTACCCCAACTTTACACACTATTAGGAATACAGGAACAGGAGACGGCCATTCAGCCCCTGGAGCCTCTTCTGCCATTCATTGAGATCATGGCTGATCTGCATCTTAACTCCATTTCCCTTGATACGCCTTTACTCAACAAAAATTTTTCGATCTCAGTCTTGAAAATTGACCACCAGCATCCTCAGCCTGAGAGAGAGCTCCAGATTTCCACTTCTCTGCCCTGGGAGTGTTTGATGGGACAGTGTAGAGGCAGCTTTACTCTGTATCTCACCCTGTACCTGCCCTGGGAGTGTTTGATGGGACAGTGTAGAGGGAGCTTTACTCTGTATCTAACCTTGTAACTGCCCTGGGAGTGTTTGATGGGACAGTGTAGAGGCAGCTTTACTCTGTATCTCACCCTGTACCTGCCCTGGGAGTGTTTGATGGGACAGTGTAGAGGGAGCTTTACTCTGTATCTCACCCTGTACCTGCCCTGGGAGTGTTTGATGGGACAGTGTAGAGGGAGCTTTACTCTGTATCTCACCCTGTACCTGCCCTGGGAGTGTTTGATGGGACAGTGTAGAGGGAGCTTTACTCTGTATCTAACCCTGTACCTGCCCTGGGAGTGTTTGACGGGACAGTGTAAAGGGAGCTTTACTCAAACCAGCAAAGGGTTAATTTATTAAGGTAGCCTAGTGGTTATGTTACTGATTTTAAATCACACCAGGGCAAGTTGTGAAATTAAATTCAATAAATCTGGTAATTTGTTGACTGGCACCAGGAAATATTTATGAAGCTATCGGATTGTTGTTTAAAACCCAACTAGTTCACGAGTGTCCCACACACGCACGGACACACACACACGCACGGACACACACACACGCACGGACACACACATGCACAGACACACACATGCACAGACACACACAGACACACGCACAGACAAATACATGTGCAGACAAATACACATGGACATATATGCATAGACACACATGCACAGACACACACGCATGCACACGCGCAGGCACACACAGACATGCAAACATATACACGCAGACACACACACGTGCAGATATACACGCTCAGACGTACACGCAGACATGAACTTTCCAGCAGGGGTCACTGGATAGTGATCAGGCCAGAAACCCGAGCCCATTCTCCCCCTCTCTCCAGATCATGCACTGGGGGTAACTCCGCTGATCTGCCTGTGTTCTCTTACCCATGAAATAAGCAGTGATTTTACACATGGCCTCCCCGAAGATGAAGTCTCCCAACAGGTTGGGGATGAGTGTAAATGGCATACAGAAGATGGCGACCATCAGGTCGCTGAGGGCCAGTGAGAGGAGGAAGGAGTTAGTGACTGTTCGCAGCCTCTTGTTCAGGATCAGCACCAGGATAATCATCGTGTTCCCAAAAATACTCAGGAGGAAAATAATTGAGTACAGGAGGATTCGAACTGTGTAATCGAGATCTGCGAAAGGAAACGAGAACAGGAATTAAAACTGTCCTTAATAAAAGGATGATCCACTCTGCTTAAATGTACAATGGTACCGAGATTAACAGGGAAAGATCAATTACTCCATTCAGCCTGTTCCATCACCAAATGGTACAATTAACACATCCCATAACCCCCCCCCGGCAATCTTCTGGGAGAGAAAAGAAAGAACTGGCATTTCTCCAGGGCCTTTCACCACCTCAGGACGTCCCAAAGTGTTTCACGGCCAATGAAGTACTTTTTTTTGAAGTGTAGTCACTGATGTAATGTAGGAAACGCAGCAGCCGATTTGTGCACAGCAAGATCCCACAAACAGCGATGAGATAAATGACCAGATAATCTGTTTTTAGTGATGTTGGTTGAGGGATAAATATTGGCCAGTGACGCCCACATCCCGAGAATGAATATTTATTCACACTGACCAGGTGCTTTCAGCGGACAATTAAAATTTCTCCCCCCAAATCCCTTCAATTGGGGGAGGAGGGGAAGGAGAGAAAATTGATGGAGGAATGAAAAGATTGAACACAGGCGCAGAGCAGGTGCTGTGGTCAGCACGCTGACACGGGCCGGAGTTTACAGGGGGGACCTTTTTGCGCTGGACACAGTTTTATTGTCACCCTGTTTCTATCAGTTTTACACCCCATTTATCCGTCCTTAAAATACATCTCAGCCCACCCACAAAGTTGGGCCAAAATCTCCCAGAACTAAACCGGACCCTCCTCCCTACTCCTGAGACCACCCAAAATAATTTGCTGATACAGTCACAGGAGGAAAGGAGCAGCCAGTGAGGAAATTTGGAATCGTAGAATCATACAGCACAGAAGGAGGCCATTCAGCCCATCGTGTCTGTGCCAGCTCTTTGAACGAGCTATCCAATTAGTCCAATTGGTCGTACTCTAAAAGGTATAAGTGGAGGTAAGATTGAAGAAGTTCTCTTTGCTCCTCCACACCCTTCAGTCTGCCCGTCCCACTCACCCTGTCTGCCCGTCCCGCTCACCCTGTCTGCCCGTCCCGCTCACCCTGTCTGCCCGTCCCGCTCACCCTGTCTGCCCGTCCCGCTCACCCTGTCTGCCCGTCCCGCTCACCCTGTCTGCCCGTCCCGCTCACCCTGTCTGCCCGTCCCGCTCACCCTGTCTGCCCGTCCCGCTCACCCTGTCTGCCCGTCCCCCTCACCTTGTCTGCCCGTCCCGCTCACCCTGTCTGCCCGTCCCACTCACCTTGTCTGCCCGTCCCGCTCACCCTGTCTGCCCGTCCCACTCACCTGTCTGCCCGTCCCGCTCACCCTGTCTGCCCGTCCCACTCACCTGTCTGCCCGTCCCGCTCACCTTGTCTTGTCTTCCTGAAGTCGTAGATAAACATGAGGGAGAAAGGAATAGCAGGATGTGCTGATAGGGTGAGATGAAGTAGGGAGGGAGGAGGCTCGTGTGGAGCATAAACACCAGCATGGACCAGTTGGGCCGAATGGCCTGTTTCTGTGCTGCACACTAAATGTAATTCCTTTCAAATCATTATCCAATTCCCTTTTAAATTATGTTAAATTCCTTCTTCAATCATCCCTTGTGGTGAAGCTTCAAAATTATCAGGAGAATTTTTTTCACAGAGGGGGGAGATGAGGAGAATTTTTTTTACAGCGAGTTGTTCTGATCTGGAATTCACTGCCTGAAAGGGCGGTGGAAGCAGATTCAATAATAACTTTCAAAAGGGAATTGGATAAATACTTGAAGGGGAAAAATTTTCAGGGCTATGGGGAAAGAGCAGGGGAGTGGGACTAATTGGATAGCTCTTTCAAAGAGCCGGCACAGACACAATGGGCCGAATGGCCTCTTTCTGTGCTGGATGATTCTATGATTCCCTGTTCTAATAACTCTCTGTGTGTAAACATTCTTTCTAACGTCCCTCCTTCATTGTTCTATTGATATTCCTCAGTCTGTGCCGTTTGTTACTGATCCAGCACTGCCTCTAATCTTTGATCCTCTCTGACCAGTCTATACCGGGCTGACTGCTGTGATTGCCAGTTTGACGAGAGGGGCGAGAATGAGCCTCGTCCTCACACAAGGCAGGGGCTCATGGGGTCGGGGGTAATATATTAGCATGGATAGAGGATTGGTTAATGGACAGAAAACAGAGAGTAGGGATAAACGGGTCATTCCCAGGTTGGCAGGCTGTAACTAGTGGGGTGCCGCAAGGATCAGTGCTTGGGCCTCAGCTATTTACAATCTATATTAATGATTTGGATGAAGGGACCGAGTGTAATGTATCCAAGTTTGCTGATGATACAAAGATGGTGGGAAAGTAAGCTGTGAGGAGGACACAAAGGGTCTGTAAAGCGATATAGACAGGTTAAGTGAGTGGGCAAGAAGATGGCAGATGGAATGTAATGCATCCCAGGTTGCTGAGGGAAGTAAGGGTGGAAATTACGGAGGTACTGGCCATAATCTTCCAAACATCCGTAGATACGGGGGTGGTGCCAGAGGACTGGAGAATTGCAAATGTTACACCCTTGTTCAAAAAAGGGTGTAAGGATAAACCCAGCAACTATAGACCAGTCAGTTTAACCTCAGTAATGGGGAAACTTTTAGAAACGATAATCCGGGACAGAATTAACAGTCACTTGGACAAGTGTGGATTGATTAGGGAAAGCCAGCACGGATTTGTTAAAGGCAAATTGTGTTTAACTAACTTGATTGAGTTTTTTGATGAGGTAACAGAGAGGATAGAAGAGGGCAGTGCAGTTGACGTTGTGTATATGGACTTTCAAAAGGAGTTTGATAAAGTGCCGCATGGTAGGCTTATCATCAAGATTGTGGCCCATGGAATAAAGGGGGCAGTGGCAGCATTGATACAGAATTGGCTAAGGGACAGGAAACAGAGAGTGGTGGTGAATGGTTGTTTTTTGGACTGGAGGGAGGTGTACAGTGGGGTTCCCCAGGGGTCAGTGCTGGGACCACTGCTTTTCTTGATATATATTAATGACTTGGACTTGGGAGTACAGGGCACAATTTCAAAATTTGCAGATGACACAAAACTTGGAAGTGTAGTGAACAGTGAGGAGGATAGTGATAGACTTCAAGAGGATATAGACAGGCTGGTGGAATGGGCAGACACGTGGCAGATGAAATTTAACACAGAAAAATGCAAAGTGATACATTTCGGTAGGAAGAACGAAGAGAGGCAATATAAACTAGAGGGCACAATTCTAAAAGGGGGAGCAGGAACAGAGAGACCTGGGGGTATATGTGAACAAATCGTTGAAGGTGGCAGGGCAGGTTGAGAAAGTGGTTAAAAAAGCATACGGGATCCTGGGCTTTATAAATAGAGGCACAGAGTACAAAAGCAAGGAAGTCATGATGAACCTTTATGAAACACTGGTTCGGCCACAACTGGAGTATTGTGTCCAGTTCTGGGCACCGCATTTTAGGAAAGATGTGAAGGCCTTAGAGAGGGTGCAGAAGAGATTCACTAGAATGATTCCAGGGATGAGGGACTTTAGTTACGTGGATAGACTGGAGAAGCTGGGGTTGTTCTCCTTGGAACAGAGATGATTGCGAGGAGATTTGATAGAGGTATTCAAAATCATGAAGGGTCTAAACAGAGTGGATAGAAAGAAACTGTTCCCATTGGCAGAAGGATCAAGAACCAGAGGACATAGATTTAAGGTGATTGAGAAAAGAACCAAAGGTGACATGAGGAAAAACTTTTTTACACAGCGAGTGGTTAGGATCTGGAATGCACTGCCCGAGGGGGTGGTGGAGGCAGATTCAATCATGGCCTTCAAAAGGGAACTGGATAAGTACTTGAAAGGAAAATAATTGCAGAGCTACGGGGAAAGGGCGGGGGAGTGGGACTGGCTGGATTGTTCTTGCATAGAGCCGGCACGGACTCGATGGGCCGAATGGCCTCCTTCTGTGCTGTGACCTTTCTGTGATTCTATTCTATGATTCTATAATGTGGGGAAGTGTGAGGTTATTCACTTTGGTAGGAAGATTAGAAAAACAGAATTTTTTTAAATGGTGAGAAACTATTAAATGTTGGCGTCCTTGTACAAGAAACACAGATATTTTGCATCCATCTTCACTGTAGAGGATATGAATAACATGCCAGAAATAATTGTGAATCAAGAGGTGAGAGAGGGAGGGAGGAACTTAAAACATTTACAATCACCAGGGAAAGGGTTCTGAAAAAATTATTGGAACTAAAAGCTGACAAGTCCCCAGGTCCTGATGGACTTCATCCTCGGGTCTTAAAAGAAGTGGCTGCAGAGATAGTAGATGCATTGGTATTAATTTTCCAAAATTCCCTAGATTCTGGAAGGGTCCCATCAGATTGGAAAATAGCAAATGTAACTCTTCTGTTCAAGAAAGGAGGGAGACAGAAAGCAGGAAACTACAGGCCAGTTAGCTTAACATCTGTCATAGGGAAAATGCTGGAATCTATTATTAAGGAGGTTATAGCAGGGCACTTAGAAAATCTCAATGCAATCAGGCAGAGTCAACACGGCTTTGTGAAAGGGAAATCGTGTTTGACTAATTTATTAGAGTTCTTTGAGGAAGTTACAAGCAACGTGGATAAAGGGGATCCTGTGGATGTGGTGTACTTGGATTTCCAGAAGGCTTTTGACAAGGTGCCACATCAAAGGCTACTACACAAAGTAAGAGCTCATGGTGTAGGGAGTAACATATTAGCATGGATAAAGGATTGGTTAGCTAACAGGAAACAGAGAGTAGGGATAAATGGGTCATTTTCAGGTTGGCAAGATGTAACGAGTGGAGTGCCACAGGGATCAGTGCTTGGGCCTCAACTATTTACAATCTATATCAATGACTTGGATGAAGGGACCGAATGTATGGTTGCTAAATTTGCTGATGACACAAAGGTAGTTAGGAAAGTAAGTTGTGAAGAGGACATAAGGAGTCTGCAAAGGGATATAGATAGGTTAAGTGAGTGGGCAAAAATTTGGCAGGTGGAATATAATGTGGGAAAATGTGAACTTGTCCACTTTGGCAGGAGGAATAGAAAAGCAGTTTATTATTTAAATGGAGCGAGATTGCAGAACTCTGAGCTACAGAGGGATCTGGGTGTCCTGGTACATGAATCACAAAAAGTTAGTATACAGGTACAGCAAGTGATTAGGAAGGCAAATGGAATGTTGTCATTTATTGCAAGGGGAATGGAATATAAAAGTAGAGATGTTTTGCTGCAGTTGTACAGGGCGTTGGTGAGACCACATCTAGAATACTGTGTGCAGTTTTGGTCTCCTTATTTAAGAAAAGGACGTAATTGCTTTGGAGGCGGTTCAGAGAAGGTTCACTCGACTGATTCCTGGGATGAGGGGGTTATCTTATGAGGAAAGGTTGGACAAGTTGGGCCTGTATACACTGGAGTTTAGAAGAATGAGAGGTGATCTTATTGAAACATGTAAGATCCTGAGGGGACTAGAAGGGGTAGATGCTGAGAGGATGTTTCCCCATGTGGGAGAGACTAGAACCAGGGGACACAGTTTAAAAATAAGGGGTCTCCCATTTAAGATGGAGATGAGGAGAAATTTTTTCTCTGAGGGTGGTGAGTCTGTGGAACTCCCTTCCCCAGAGAGCGGAGGAGGCAGGGTCACTGAATATTTTTAAGGCTGAGTTGATAGATTCCTGATTAACAAGGGAGTCAAAGGTTATAGTAGGTAGACGGGAAAGTAGGGTTGAGGTCACAATCAGATCAGCCATGATCTTATCAAATGATAGAGAGGCTCGAGGGGCCGAATGGCCTACTCCTCTTAATTCGTATGTTCGAAGGTACAGCAAGCAATTAGGAAGGCAAATGGTATGTTGGCCTTTATTGCAAGGGGGTTGGAGTACAAGAGTAAGGAAGTCTTGCTACAATTGTACAGGGCTTTGGTGAGACCTCACCTGGAGAACTGCGTACAGTTTTGGTCTCCTTATCTAAGGAAGGATATACTTGCCTTAGAGGCGGTGCAACGAAGGTTCACTAGATTAATTCCTGGGATGAGAGAGTTGTCCTATGAGGAGAGATTGAGTAGAATGGGTCTATATTCTCTGGAGTTTAGATGAATGAGAGGTGATCACAGTGAAACGTATAAAATTCTTAGAGGGCTTGACAGGGTAGATGCTGAGAGGATGTTTCCCCTGGCTGGAGAGTCTAGAACTAGGGGGCATAGTCTCAGGATAAGGGGTCGGCCATTTAAGACTGAGATGAGGAGGAATTTCTTCACTCAGAGGGTTGTGAATCTTTGGAATTCTCTACCCCAGAGGGCTGTGGATGCTGAGTTGTTGAATATATTCAAGGCCGAGATCAATAGATTTTTGGACTCGAGGGGAAATTGAGGGATATGGGAAAGGGAGGGAAAGTGGAGTTGAGGTTGAAGATCAGCCATGATCTGATTGAATGGCGGAGCAGGCTCGAGGGGCCGTATGGCCTACTCCTGCTCCTATTTCTTATGTTCTTATGAAAGAAACTTTCACTATTCACTCTATCAAAACTTTACCTAGTTCTCTGTTCCATCCCTTTCATTTTCTCTGTAAAAAGCACCAACTTTCAAACATCACATTCCTGGCTTCATTCTAGTGAATCCTCCCATAGTTCTAATATCCTTCCTACGATGGGTGCCAGGACTGCACACAACTGGAAATCTGGAACTCTCTCCCCCAAAAAGCTGTTGAGGCTGGGGGTCAATTGAAAATTTAAAAACTGAGATTGATCGATTTTTGTTGGGTGAGGGGATTAAGGGTTAGGGAACCAAGGCGGGTAAATGGAGTTAAGATACAGATCAGCCATGATCTAATTGAATGGCGGAACAGGCTGGAGGGGCTGAATGGCCTCCTCCTGTTCCTATGTTGCTGACTCCAATCAGGACAGACCCAATGTGATCTACCATCTTATTATCTCCTTGCTTTATATTCAATGGCCCATTTATAAAACCCAGAATCCCATTTGCTCATTTTATGGATCACCAGTGTCCTTCCCCTGTCTACCCACTGGCAGGAGGGTCAGTCACCAGAGGACACAGATTTAAGGTGATCGGCAAAAGAACCAGAGGGGGAGATGAGGAAACATTATTTTACACAGCGAGTTATTCTGATCTGGAATGCGCTGCCTGAAAGGGCGGTGGAAGCAGATTCAATAATAACTTTCAAAAGGGAATTGGATAAATACTTGAAGGGGAAAAATTTGCAGGGCTACGGGGAAAGAGCACGGGGAGGGGGACTAATTGGATAGCTCTTTCAAAGAGCCAGCACAGGCACAATGGGCTGAATGGCCTCCTTCTGAGCTGTACCTACTACAATACTATGATATCCATTAATTCCTACTCTGCTTTCTGTTCCTTTCTCTTGTACTCCAACCCTCTTGCAATAAAGGCCAACAGACCAATTGCCTTCCGAGTAGCTTTCTGTTCCTTGGTCATCTGATTCTCCAATTACATTCCCTTTAATACATAGAAATACATTGAAATTACAACACAGAAGCAGGCCATTCGGCCCGACTAGTCCGTGTTACCATTTACCCCGCTACGAGAACAATTAGTCCCAATCACATTTACCTGTCATCTTCCCAAATCCCTTCAACCCCTTTTCCTTCATACACCTTTCCAATCTAATTCTGAATGTTGCCATAGTTTCTGTCCCAACCACTAACCCAGGAAGTGAATTCCACATCTTCATAACTCTGTGTGTGAAGAAGTTTCTCCTGCTCTCTGTCCCAACATTTAATCTTGATTTGTTTCCACTCCGTCTCGACCCTCAACGATCATTTGCCTGAATTTTTTGAAACAAATCTCTTGCAGCATTTTATCAAAGCACCTTCCAAAAATTCCTCGACAAAACCCACCATGTTCCCAGTATCTGTAAATGGCAGTAACTTTGGGGCTCCTGTAAATGTCTGTTCCGCCCTCTCCAGATAGAACATGACCGATAGATTTAACAAAACAGAACGACGAGTCAGAAAGAGGAAAAGACACAACACAATAAACCAGGTACGGTCAATGGACCGGGTACATCGAATATACCGGGTACATCGAATACACCGGGTACATCGAATACACCGGGTACATCGAATACACCGGGTACATCGAATACACCGGGTACATCGAATACACCGGGTACATCGAATATACCGGGTACATGGAATACACCGGGTACATCGAATACACCGGGTACATGGAATACACCGGGTACATCGAACACACCGGGTACATCGAATACACCGGGTACATCGAATACACCGGGTACATCGAATACACCGGGTACATCGAATACACCGGGTACATCGAATACACCGGGTACATCGAATACACCGGGTACATCGAATACACCGGGTACATCGAATACACCGGGTAATTCGAATATACCGGGTACATCGAATACACCGGGTACATCGAATATACCGGGTACATCGAATACACCGGGTACATCGAATACACCGGGTACATCGAATACACCGGGTACATCGAATACACCGGGTACATCGAATACACCGGGTACATCGAATACACCGGGTACATCGAATACACCGGGTACATCGAATATACCGGGTACACCGAATACACCGGGTACATCGAATATACCGGGTACATCGAATACACCGGGTACATCGAATACACCGGGTACATCGAATACACCGGGTACATCGAACACACCGGGTACATGGAATACACCGGGTACATCGAATACACCGGGTACATGGAATACACCGGGTACATCGAATACACCGGGTACATGGAATACACCGGGTACATGGAATACACCGGGTACATCGAATACACCGGGTACATCGAATACACCGGGTACATCGAATACACCGGGTACATCGAATACACCGGGGACATCGAATACACCGGGTACATGGAATACACCGGGTACATCGAATACACCGGGTACATCGAATACACCGGGTACATCGAATACACCGGGTACATCGAACATACCGGGTACATCGAATACACCGGGTACATCGAATACACCGGGTACATCGAATACACCGGGTACATCGAATACACCGGGTACATCGAACATACCGGGTACATCGAACATACCGGGTACATGGAATACACCGGGTACATCGAATATACCGGGTACATCGAATAAACCGGGTACATCGAATACACCGGGTACATCGAATACACCGGGTACATCGAATACACCGAGTACATCGAATACACCGGGTACATCGAATACACCGGGTACATCGAACACACCGGGTACATCGAATACACCGGGTACAACGAATACACCGGGTACATCGATCACACCGGGTACATCGAACACACCGGGCACATCGAATACACCAAGCACCTCAAATACACCAAGTACATCAAATATACCGGGTACATCGAATACACCGGGTACATCGAATACACCGGGTACATCGAATACACCGGGTACATCGAATACACCGGGTACATCGAACACACCGGGTACATCGAATACACCGGGTACATCGAATACACCGGGTACATCGAATACACCGGGTACATGGAATACACCGGGTACATCGAATACACCGGGTACATCGAATATACCGGGTACATGGAATACACCGGGTACATCGAATACACCGGGTACATGGAATACACCGGGTACATCGAATACACCGGGTACATCGAATACACCGGGTATATCGAATACACCGGGTACATCGAATACACCGGGTACATCGAATACACCGGGTACATCGAATACACCGGGTACATCGAATACACCGGGTACATCGAATACACCGGGTACATCGAATACACCGGGGACATGAAATACACCGGGTACATCGAATACACCGGGTACATGGAATACACCGGGTACATCGAATACACCGGGTATATCGAATACACCGGGTACATCGAATATACCGGGTACATCGAAGACACCGGGTACATCGATTATAGCGGGTATATCGAATACACCAGGTACATCGAATATACCGGGTACATCGAATACACCGGGTACATCGAACATACCGGGTACATGGAATACACCGGGTACATCGAATACACCGGGTACATCGATCACACCGGGTACATCGAATACACCGGGTACATCGAATACACCGGGAACATTGAACACACCGGGTACAGGGAATACACCGGGTACATCGAATACACCGGGTACATGGAATACACCGGGTACATGGAATACACCGGGTACATCGAATACACCGGGTACATCGAATATACCGGGTACATCGAATATACCGGGTACATGGAACACACCGGGTACATCGAATACACCGGGTACATCGAATACACCGGGTACATCGATCACAGCGGGTACATCGAATATACCGGGTACATCGAATATACCGGGTACATCGAACACACCGGGTACATCGAACACACCGGGTACATGGAATACACCGGGTACATGGAATACACCGGGTACATCGAACACACCGGGTACATCGAACACACCGGGTACATCGAATACACCGGGTACATGGAATACACCGGGTACATCGAACACACCGGGTACATCGAATACACCGGGTACATCGAACACACCGGGTACATGGAATACACCGGGTACATCGAATACACCGGGTACATGGAATACACCGGGTACATCGAATACACCGGGTACATCGAACACACCGGGTACATGGAATACACCGGGTACATCGAATACACCGGGTACATGGAATACACCGGGTACATCGAATACACTGGGTACATCGAACACACCGGGTACATCGAATACACCGGGTACATCGAATATACCGGGTACATGGAATACACCGGGTACATCGAATACACCGGGTACATGGAATACACCGGGTACATCGAATACACCGGGTACATCACATATAGCGGGTGTATCGAATACACCGGGTACATCGAATATACCGGGTACATGGAATACACCGGGTACATCGAATACACCGGGTACATGGAATACACCGGGTACATCGAATACACCGGGTATATCTAATACACCGGGTACATCGAATACACCGGGTACATGGAATACACCGGGTACATCGAATACACCGGGTACATCGAATACACCGGGTACATGGAATACACGGGTACATCAAATACACCGGGTATATCTAATACACCGGGTACATCGAATATACCGGGTACATGGAATACACCGGGTACATCGAATATACCGGGTACATGGAATACACCGGGTACATCGAATACACCGGGTATATCGAATACACCGGGTACATCGAATACACCGGATACATCGAATATACCGGGTACATCGAATACACCGGGTACATCGAAGACACCGGGTACATGGAATACACTGGGTACATCGAATACACCGGGTGCAACGAATATACCGGGTACATCGAATACACCGGGTACATCGAATACACCGGGTACATCGAATACACCGGGTGCATCGAATATACCGGGTACATCGAATACACCGGGAACATCGAATACACCGGGTACATCAAATGCACCAAGTACATCAAATACACCGGGCACATCGAACACACCGGGTACATCGAATACACCGGGTACATCGAATACACCGGGTGCATCGAATACACCGGGTACATCGAATACACCGGGTACATCGAATACACCGGGTGCATCGAATACACCGGGTACATCGAATACACCGGGTACATCGAATATACCGGGTACATCGAACACACCGGGTACATCGAATACACCGGGTACATCGAATACACCGGGTACATCGCATATACCGGGTACATCGAACACACCGGGTACATCGAATATACCGGGTACATCGAATACACCGGGTACATCGAATAAACCGGGTGCATCGAATACACCGGGTACATCGAATACACCGGGTACATCGAACACACCGGGTACATCGAATACACCGGGTACATCGAACACACCGGGTACATCGAATACAGCGGGTACATGGAATACACCGGGTACATGGAATACACCGGGTACATCGAATACACCGGGTACATCGAATACACCGGGTGCATCGAATACACCGGGTACATGGAATACACCGGGTGCATCGAATACACCGGGTACATCGAATACACCGGGTACATGGAATACACCGGGTGCATCGAATACACCGGGTACATCGAATACACCGGGTACATCGAATACACCGGGTACATCGAATACACCGGGTGCATCGATTACACCAGGTGCATCGAACACACTGGATACATGGAATACACCGAGTAAATGGAATAGACCGGGTACATCGAATACACCGGGTACATCGAATACACCGGGTACATCGAATACACCGAGTACATCGAACACACCGGGTACATCGAATACACCGGGTACATCGAACACACCGGGTACATCGAACACACCGGGTACATCGAATACACCGGGTACATCGAATACACCGGGTACATCGAATACACCGGGTACATCGAACACACCGGGTACATCGAATACACCGGGTACATCAAATACACCGCGTACATCGAATATACCGGGTACATCGAATACACCGGGTACATGGAATACACCGGGTACATCGAATACACCGGGTACATCGCATATAGCGGGTGTATCGAATACACCGGGTACATCGAATATACCGGGTACATGGAATACACCGGGTACATCAAATATACCGGGTACATGGAATACACCGGGTACATCGAATACACTGGGTATATCTAATACACCGGGTACATCGAATATACCGGGTACATGGAATACACCGGGTACATCAAATATACCGGGTACATGGAATACACCGGGTACATCGAATACACCGGGTACATCGAATACACCGGATACATCGAATATACCGGGTACATCGAATACACCGGGTACATCGAAGACACCGGGTACATGGAACACACTGGGAACATCGAATACACCGGGTACATGGAATACACCGGGTACATCGAATACACCGGGTGCATCGAATATACCGGGTGCATCGAATATACCGGGTACAGCGAATACACCGGGTACATCGAATACACCGGGTACATCGAATACACCGGGTACATCGAATACACCGGGTGCATCGAATACACCGGGTGCATCGAATACACCGGATACATGGAATACACCGAGTACATCGAACACACCGGGTACATCGAATACACCGGGTACATCGAATACACCGGGTACATGGAATACACCGGGTACATCGAATACACCGGGTACATCGAACACACCGGGTACATCGAATACACCGGGTACATCGAATACACCGTGTACATGGAATACACCGGGTACATCGAATACACCGGGTACATGGAATACACCGGGTACATCGAATACACCGGGTACATCGCATATAGCGGGTGTATCGAATACACCGGGTACATCGAATATACCGGGTACATGGAATACACCGGGTACATCGAATACACCGGGTACATGGAATACACCGGGTACATCGAATACACCGGGTATATCTAATACACCGGGTGCATCGAATATACCGGGTACATGGAATACACCGGGTACATCGAATATACCGGGTACATGGAATACACCGGGTACATCGAATACACCGGGTACATCGAATACACCGGGTACATGGAATACACCGGGTACATGGAATACACCGGGTACATCGAATACACCGGGTATATCTAATACACCGGGTACATCAAATATACCGGGTACATGGAATACACCGGGTACATCGAATATACCGGGTACATGGAATACACCGGGTACATCGAATACACCGGGTATATCTAATACACCGGGTACATCGAATATACCGGGTACATCGAATACACCGGGTACATCGAATATACCGGGTACATGGAATACACCGGGTACATCGAATACACCGGGTATATCGAATACACCGGGTACATCGAATACACCGGATACATCGAATATACCGGGTACATCGAAGACACCGGGTACATGGAATACACTGGGAACATCGAATACACCGGGTACATGGAATACACCGGGTACATTGAATACACCGGGTGCATCGAATGTACCGGGTACATCGAATACACCGGGTACATCGAATACACCGGGAACATCGAATACACCGGGTACATCGAACACACCGGGTACATCGAACACACCGGGTACATCGAATACACCGGGTACATGGAATACACCGGGTACATCAAATGCACCAAGTACATCAAATACACTGGGTACATCGAACACACCGGGTACATCGAATATCCCGGGTACATCGAATACACCGGGTACATGGAATAAACCGGGTGCATCGAATACACCGGGTACATCGAATATACCGGGTACATGGAATACACCGGGTACATCGAACACACCGGGTACATCGAATACACCGGGTACATCGAATAAACCGGGTACATGGAATACACCGGGTACATCGAACACACCGGGTACATCGAACACACCGGGTACATCGAATACACCGGGTACATCGAATATACCGGGTACATGGAATACACCGGGTACATCGAATACACCGGGTACATGGAATACACCGGGTACATCGAATACACCGGGTATATCGAATACACCGGGTACATCGAATATACCGGGGACATCGAAGACACCGGGTACATGGAATACACCGGGTACATCGAATACACCGGGTACATCGAATACACCGGGTACATCGAACATACCGGGTACATGGAATACACCGGGTACATCGAATACACCGGGTACATCGATCACACCGGGTACATCGAATACACCGGGTACATCGAATACACCGGGAACATCGAACACACCGGGTACATGGAATACACCGGGTACATCGAATACACCGGGTACATGGAATACACCGGGTACATGGAATACACCGGGTACATCGAATACACCGGGTACATCGAATATACCGGGTACATCGAATATACCGGGTACATGGAACACACCGGGTACATCGAATACACCGGGTACATCGAATACACCGGGTACATCGATCACAGCGGGTACATCGAATATACCGGGTACATCGAATATACCGGGTACATCGAACACACCGGGTACATCGAACACACCGGGTACATGGAATACACAGGGTACATGGAATACACCGGGTACATCGAACACACCGGGTACATCGAATACACCGGGTACATCGAATACACCGGGTACATGGAATACACCGGGTACATCGAATACACCGGGTACATCGAACACACCGGGTACATCGAATACACCGGGTACATCGAACACACCGGGTACATGGAATACACCGGGTACATCGAATACACCGGGTACATGGAATACACCGGGTACATCGAATACACCGGGTACATCGAACACACCGGGTACATGGAATACACCGGGTACATCGAATACACCGGGTACATGGAATACACCGGGTACATCGAACACACCGGGTACATCGAAAACACCGGGTACATCGAATACACCGGGTACATCGAATATACCGGGTACATGGAATACACCGGGTACATCGAATAAACCGGGTGCATCGAATACACCGGGTACATCGAATACACCGGGTACATCGAATATACCGGGTACATCGAACACACCGGGTACATCGAATACACCGGGTACATCGAATACACCGGGTACATCGCATATACCGGGTACATCGAACACACCGGGTACATCGAATATACCGGGTACATCGAATACACCGGGTACATCGAATAAACCGGGTGCATCGAATACACCGGGTACATCGAATACACCGGGTACATCGAATACACCGGGTACATCGAACACACCGGGTACATGGAATACACCGGGTACATGGAATACACCGGGTACATCGAATACACCGGGTACATCGAATACACCGGGTGCATCGAATACACCGGGTGCATCGAATACACCGGGTACATGGAATACACCGGGTGCATCGAATACACCGGGTACATCGAATACACCGGGTACATGGAATACACCGGGTGCATCGAATACACCGGGTACATCGAATACACCGGGTACATCGAATACACCGGGTGCATCGATTACACCGGGTGCATGGAATACACTGGATACATGGAATACACCGAGTAAATGGAATAGACCGGGTACATCGAATACACCGGGTACATCGAATACACCGGGTACATCGAATACACCGAGTACATCGAACACACCGGGTACATCGAATACACCGGGTACATCGAACACACCGGGTACATCGAACACACCGGGTACATCGAATACACCGGGTACATCGAATACACCGGGTACATCGAACACACCGGGTACATCGAATACACCGGGTACATCAAATACACCGCGTACATCGAATATACCGGGTACATCGAATACACCGGGTACATGGAATACACCGGGTACATCGAATACACCGGGTACATCGCATATAGCGGGTGTATCGAATACACCGGGTACATCGAATATACCGGGTACATGGAATACACCGGGTACATCAAATATACCGGGTACATGGAATACACCGGGTACATCGAATACACTGGGTATATCTAATACACCGGGTACATCGAATATACCGGGTACATGGAATACACCGGGTACATCAAATATACCGGGTACATCGAAGACACCGGGTACATGGAACACACCGGGAACATCGAATACACCGGGTACATGGAATACACCGGGTACATCGAATACACCGGGTGCATCGAATATACCGGGTACAGCGAATACACCGGGTACATCGAATACACCGGGTACATCGAATACACCGGGTACATCGAACACACCGGGTACATCGAATATACCGTGTACATCGAATACACCGGGTGCATCGAATACACCGGGTACATCGAATACACCGGGTACATCGAACACACCGGGTACATGGAATACACCGGGTACATCGAATACACCGGGTACATGGAATACACCGGGTACATCGAACACACCGGGTACATCGAACACACCGGGTACATCGAATATACCGGGTACATGGAATACACCGGGTACATCGAATACACCGGGTACATGGAATACACCGGGTACATCGAATACACCGGGTACATCGCATATAGCGGGTGTATCGAATACACCGGGTACATCGAATATACCGGGTACATGGAATACACCGGGTACATCAAATACACCGGGTACATGGAATACACCGGGTACATCGAATACACCGGGTATATCTAATACACCGGCTACATCGAATACACCGGGTACATCGAATACACCGGGTACATCGAATATACCGGGTACATCGAACACACCGGGTACATCGAATACACCGGGTACATCGAATACACCGGGTACATCGCATATACCGGGTACATCGAACACACCGGGTACATCGAATATACCGGGTACATCGAATACACCGGGTACATCGAATAAACCGGGTGCATCGAATACACCGGGTACATCGAATACACCGGGTACATCGAATACACCGGGTACATCGAACACACCGGGTACATCGAATACACCGGGTACATCGAACACACCGGGTACATCGCATACACCGGGTACATCGAATACACCGGGTACATGGAATACACCGGGTACATGGAATACACCGGGTACATCAAATACACCGGGTACATCGAATACACCGGGTACATTGAATACACCGGGTACATGGAATACACCGGGTACATGGAATACACCGGGTGCATCGAATACACCAGGTACATGGAATACACCGGGTGCATCGAATACACCGGGTACATCGAATACACCGGGTACATGGAATACACCGGGTACATCGAATACACCGGGTACATGGAATACACCGGGTGCATCGAATACACCGGGTACATCGAATACACCGGGTACATCGAATACACCGGGTACATCGAATACACCGGGTGCATCGAATACACCGGGTGCATCGAATACACTGGATACATGGAATACACCGAGTAAATGGAATAGACCGGGTACATCGAATACACCGGGTACATCGAATACACCGGGTACATCGAATACACCGAGTACATCGAATACACCGGGTACATCGAATACACCGGGTACATCGAACACACCGGGTACATCGAACACACCGGGTACATCGAATACACCGGGTACATCGAATAGACCGGGTACATCGAATACACCGGGTACATCAAATACACCGCGTACATCGAATATACCGGGTACATCGAATACACCGGGTACATGGAATACACCGGGTACATCGAATACACCGGGTACATCGCATATAGCGGGTGTATCGAATACACCGGGTACATCGAATATACCGGGTACATGGAATACACCGGGTACATCAAATATACCGGGTACATGGAATACACCGGGTACATCGAATACACTGGGTATATCTAATACACCGGGTACATCGAATATACCGGGTACATCGAATACACCGGGTACATCAAATATACCGGGCACATGGAATACACCGGGTACATCGAATACACCGGGTATATCGAATACACCGGGTACATCGAATACACCGGATACATCGAATATACCGGGTACATCGAATACACCGGGTACATCGAAGACACCGGGTACATGGAACACACTGGGAACATCGAATACACCGGGTACATGGAATACACCGGGTACATCGAATACACCGGGTGCATCGAATATACCGGGTACAGCGAATACACCGGGTACATGGAATACACCGGGTACATCGAATACACCGGGTGCATCGAATACACCGGGTGCATCGAATACACCGGGTGCATCGAATACACCGGGTGCATCGAATACACCGGATACATGGAATACACCGAGTACATCGAACACACCGGGTACATCGAATACACCGGGTACATGGAATACACCGGGTACATCGAATACACCGGGTACATCGAATACACCGGGTACATCGAACACACCGGGTACATCGAATACACCGGGTACATCGAATATACCGGGTACATGGAATACACCGGGTACATCGAATACACCGGGTACATGGAATACACCGGGTACATCGCATATAGCGGGTGTATCGAATACACCGGGTACATCGAATATACCGGGTACATGGAATACACCGGGTACATCGAATACACCGGGTACATGGAATACACCGGGTACATAGAATACACCGGGTATATCTAATACACCGGGTACATCGAATATACCGGGTACATGGAATACACCGGGTACATCGAATATACCGGGTACATGGAATACACCGGGTACATCGAATACACCGGGTACATCGAATACACCGGGTACATGGAATACACCGGGTACATGGAATACACCGGGTACATCGAATACACCGGGTATATCTAATACACCAGGTACATCGAATATACCGGGTACATGGAATACACCGGGTACATCGAATATACCGGGTACATGGAATACACCGGGTACATCGAATACACCGGGTATATCTAATACACCGGGTACATCGAATATACCGGGTACATCGAATACACCGGGTACATCGAATATACCGGGTACATGGAATACACCGGGTGCATCGAATACACCGGGTATATCGAATACACCGGGTACATCGAATACACCGGATACATCGAATATACCGGGTACATCGAATACACCGGGTACATCGAAGACACCGGGTACATGGAATACACTGGGAACATCGAATACACCGGGTACATGGAATACACCGGGTACATTGAATACACCGGGTGCATCGAATATACCGGGTACATCGAATACACCGGGTACATCGAATACACCGGGAACATCGAATACACCGGGTACATCGAACACACCGGGTACATCGAACACACCGGGTACATCGAATACACCGGGTACATGGAATACACCGGGTACATCAAATGCACCAAGTACATCAAATACACTGGGTACATCGAACACACCGGGTACATCGAATATACCGGGTACATCGAATACACCGGGTACATCGAATACACCGGGTACATCGAATACACCGGGTACATGGAATAAACCGGGTGCATCGAATACACCGGGTACATCGAATACACCGGGTACATGGAATACACCGGGTACATCGAACACACCGGGTACATCGAATACACCGGGTACATGGAATACACCGGCTACATGGAATACACCGGGTACATCGAACACACCGGGTACATCGAACACACCGGGTACATCGAATACACCGGGTACATCGAATATACCGGGTACATGGAATACACCGGGTACATCGAATACACCGGGTACATGGAATACACCGGGTACATCGAATACACCGGGTATATCGAATACACCGGGTACATCGAACACACCGGGTACATCGAACACACCGGGTACATCGAATATACCGGGTACATGGAATACACCGGCTACATCGAATACACCGGGTACATCGAATACACCGGGTACATCGAATACACCAGGTACATCGAATACACCGGGTGCATCGAATACACCGGGTGCATCGAATACACCGGGTACATGGAATACACCGAGTACATCGAACACACCGGGTACATCGAATACACCGGGTACATCGAATACACCGGGTACATGGAATACACCAAGTACATCGAACACACCGGGTACATCGAATACACCGGGTACATCGAATACACCGGGTACATGGAATACACCGGGTACGTCGAATACACCAGGTACATGGAATACACCGGGTACATCGAACACACCGGGTACATCGAACACACCGGGTACATCGAATACACCGGGTACATCGAATACACCTGGTACATCGAATACATCGGGTACATGGAATACACCGGGTACATCGAATACACCGGGTACATGGAATACACCGGGTACATCGAATACACCGGGTATATCGAATACACCGGGTACATCGAACACACCGGGTACATCGAATATACCGGGTACATGGAATACACCGGGTACATCGAATACACCGGGTACATCGAATACACCGGGTACATCGAATACACCGGGTGCATCGAATACACCGGGTACATCGAATACACCGGGTACATGGAATACACCGAGTACATCGAATACACCGGGTACAACGAATACACCGGGTACATGGAATACACCGGGTACATGGAATACACCGGGTACATCGAATACACCGGGTACATCGAATACACCGGGTACATCGAATACACCGGGTGCATCGAATATACCGGGTACATGGAATACACCGGGTACATCGAATACACCGGGTACATCGAACACACCGGGTACATCGAATACACCGGGTACATCGAATACACCGGGTGCATCGAATATACCGGGTACATGGAATACACCGGGTACATCGAATACACCGGGTACATGGAATACACCGGGTACATCGAATACACCGGGTACATCGAATACACCGGGTGCATCGAATACACCGGGTACATGGAATACACCGGGTGCATCGAATACACCGGGTACATCGAAAACACCGGGTACATGGAATACACCGGGTGCATCGAATACACCGGGTACATCGAATACACCGGGTACATCGAATACACCGGGTACATCGAATACACCGGGTGCATCGATTACACCGGGTGCATCGAATACACCGGATACATGGAATACACCGAGTACATGGAATAGACCGGGTACATCGAATACACCGGGTACATCGAATACACCGGGTACATCGAATACACCGAGTACATCGAACACACCGGGTACATCGAACACACCGGGTACATCGAACACACCGGGTACATCGAACACACCGGGTACATCGAATACACCGGGTACATCGAATACACCGGGTACATCGAACACACCGGGTACATCGAATACACCGGGTACATCGAATACACCGGGTACATCGAATACACCGGGTACATCGAACACACCGGGTGCATCGAATACACCGGGTACATCGAATACACCGGGTGCATCGAATACACCGGGTACATCGCATATAGCGGGTGTATCGAATACACCGGGTACATCGAATATACCGGGTACATGGAATACACCGGGTACATCAAATATACCGGGTACATGGAATACACCGGGTACATCGAATACACCGGGTATATCGAATACACCGGGTACATCGAATACACCGGGTACATCGAATACACCGGGTACATCGAAGACACCGGGTACATGGAATACACTGGGAACATCGAATACACCGGGTACATGGAATACACCGGGTACATCGAATACACCGGGTGCATCGAATATACCGGGTACAGCGAATACACCGGGTACTTGGAATACACCGGGTACATCGAATACACCGGGTGCATCGAATACACCGGGTGCATCGAATACACCGGGTGCATCGAATATACCGGGTGCATCGAATACACCGGGTGCATCGAATACACCGGATACATGGAATACACCGAGTACATCGAACACACCGGGTACATCGAATACACCGGGTACATTGAATACACCGGGTACATGGAATACACCGGGTACATCGAATACACCGGGTACATCGAACACACCGGGTACATCGAATACACCGGGTACATCGAATATACCGGGTACATGGAATACACCGGGTACATCGAATACACCGGGTACATGGAATACACCGGGTACATCGAATACACCGGGTACATCGCATATAGCGGGTGTATCGAATACACCGGGTACATCGAATATACCGGGTACATGGAATACACCGGGTACATCGAATACACCGGGTACATGGAATACACCGGGTACATCGAATACACAGGGTATATCTAATACACCGGGTACATGGAATAAACCGGGTGCATCGAATACACCGGGTACATCGAATACACCGGGTACATGGAATACACCGGGTACATCGAACACACCGGGTACATCGAATACACCGGGTACATCGAATACACCGGGTACATGGAATACACCGGGTACATCGAACACACCGGGTACATCGAACACACCGGGTACATCGAATATACCGGGTACATGGAATACACCGGGTACATCGAATGCACCGGGTACATGGAATACACCGGGTACATCGAATACACCGGGTATATCGAATACACCGGGTACATCGAACACACCGGGTACATCGAATATACCGGGTACATGGAATACACCGGCTACATCGAATACACCGGGTACATCGAATACACCGGGTACATCGAATACACCAGGTACATCGAATACACCGGGTGCATCGAATACACCGGGTACATCGAATACACCGGGTACATGGAATACACCGAGTACATCGAACACACCGGGTACATCGAATACACCGGGTGCATCGAATACACCGGGTACATCGAATACACCGGGTACATGGAATACACCGAGTACATCGAACACACCGGGTACATCGAATACACCGGGTACATCGAAAACACCGGGTACATGGAATACACCAAGTACATCGAACACACCGGGTACATCGAATACACCGGGTACATCGAATACACCGGGTACATGGAATACACCGGGTACATCGAATACACCGGGTACATCGAATACACCGGGTACATCGAACACACCGGGTACATCGAACACACCGGGTACATCGAATACACCGGGTACATCGAATACACCGGGTACATCGAATACACCGGGTACATGGAATACACCGGGTACATCGAATACACCGGGTATATCGAATACACCGGGTACATCGAACACACCGGGTACATCGAATACACCGGGTACATCGAATACACCGGGTACATCGAATACACCGGGTACATCGAATACACCGGGTACATCGAATACACTGGGTACATCGCATATAGCGGGTGTATCGAATACACCGGGTACATCGAATATACCGGGTACATGGAATACACCGGGTACATCGAATACACCGGGTACATGGAATACACCGGGTACATCGAATACACCGGGTATATCTAATACACCGGGTACATCGAATATACCGGGTACATGGAATACACCGGGTACATCGAATACACCGGGTATATCGAATACACCGGGTACATCGAATATACCGGGTACATGGAATACACTGGGTACATCGAATATACCGGGTACATCGAATACACCGGGTACATCGAACACACCGGGTACATCGAAAACACCGGGTACATGGAATACACCGGGTACATGGAATACACCGGGTCCATCGAATACACCGGGTACATCGTATATACCGGGTACATCGAATACACCGGGTACATGGAATACACCGGGTACATCGAATACACCGGGTACATCGAATACACCGGGTGCATCGAATACACCGGGTACATCGAATACACCGGGTACATCGAATACACCGGGTACATCGAATGCACCGAGTACATCGAACACACCGGGTACATCGAATACACCGGGTACATCGAATACACCGGGTACATCGAACACACCGGGTACATCGAATACACCGGGTACATCGAATATACCGGGTACATGGAATACACCGGGTACATCGAATACACCGGGTACATGGAATACACCGGGTACATCGAATACACCGGGTACATCGCATATAGCGAGTGTATCGAATACACCGGGTACATCGAATATACCGGGTACATGGAATACACCGGGTACATCGAATATACCGGGTACATGGAATACACCGGGTACATCGAATACACCGGGTATATCTAATACACCGGGTACATAGAATATACCGGGCACATGGAATACACCGGGTATATCAAATATACCGGGTACATGGAATACACCGGGTACATCGAATACACCGGGTATATCGAATACACCGGGTACATGGAATACACCGGGTACATCGAATACACCGGGTACAGCGAATACACCGGGTACATGGAATACACCGGGTACATCGAATACACCGGGTACATCGAATACACCGGGTACATCGAATACACCGGGTACATCGAATACACCGGGTGCATCGAATACACCGGGTGCATCGAATACACCGGGTGCATCGAATACACCGGGTGCATCGAATACACCGGATACATGGAATACACCGAGTACATCGAACACACCGGGTACATCGAATACACCGGGTACATGGAATACACCGGGTACATCGAATACACCGGGTACATCGAACACACCGGGTACATCGAATACACCGGGTGCATCGCATATAGCGGGTGTATCGAATACACCGGGTACATCGAATATACCGGGTACATGGAATACACCGGGTACATCGAATACACCGGGTACATGGAATACACCGGGTACATCGAATACACCGGGTATATCTAATACACCGGGTACATCGAATATACCGGGTACATGGAATACACCGGGTACATCGAATATTCCGGGTACATCGAATACACCGGGTACATCGAATACACCGGGTACATCGAATACACCGGGTACATCGAATACACCGGGCACATGGAATACACCGGGTGCATCGAATACACCGGGTACATCGAATACACCGGGTACATGGAATACACCGGGTACATCGAATACACCGGGTATATCTAATACACCGGGTACATCGAATATACCGGGTGCATGGAATACACCGGGTACATCGAATATACCGGGTACATGGAATACACCGGGTACATCGAATACACCGGGTATATCTAATACACCGGGTACATCGAATATACCGGGTACATGGAATACACCGGGTACATCGAATATACCGGGTACATGGAATACACCGGGTACATCGAATACACCGGGTACATGGAATACACCGGGTACATCGAATACACCGGGTATATCTAATACACCGGGTACATCGAATATACCGGGTACATGGAATACACCGGGTACATCGAATACACCGGGTATATCGAATACACCGGGTACATCGAATATACCGGGTACATGGAATACACTGGGTACATCGAATATACCGGGTACATCGAATACACCGGGTACATCGCATATAGCGAGTGTATCGAATACACCGGGTACATCGAATATACCGGGTACATGGAATACACCGGGTACATCGAATATACCGGGTACATGGAATACACCGGGTACATCGAATACACCGGGTATATCTAATACACCGGGTACATAGAATATACCGGGCACATGGAATACACCGGGTATATCAAATATACCGGGTACATGGAATACACCGGGTACATCGAATACACCGGGTATATCGAATACACTGGGTACATCGCATATAGCGGGTGTATCGAATACACCGGGTACATCGAATATACCGGGTACATGGAATACACCGGGTACATCGAATACACCGGGTACATGGAATACACCGGGTACATCGAATACACCGGGTATATCTAATACACCGGGTACATCGAATATACCGGGTACATGGAATACACCGGGTACATCGAATACACCGGGTATATCGAATACACCGGGTACATCGAATATACCGGGCACATGGAATACACTGGGTACATCGAATATACCGGGTACATCGAATACACCGGGTACATCGAACACACCGGGTACATCGAATACACCGGGTACATGGAATACACCGGGTACATGGAATACACCGGGTCCATCGAATACACCGGGTACATCGTATATACCGGGTACATCGAATACACCGGGTACATGGAATACACCGGGTACATCGAATACACCGGGTACATCGAATACACCGGGTGCATCGAATACACCGGGTACATCGAATACACCGGGTGCATCGAATACACCGGGTACATCGAATACACCGGGTACATCGAATACACCGGGTACATCGAATGCACCGAGTACATCGAATACACCGGGTACATCGAATACACCGGGTACATCGAATACACCGGGTACATCGAACACACCGGGTACATCGAATACACCGGGTACATCGAATATACCGGGTACATGGAATACACCGGGTACATCGAATACACCGGGTACATGGAATACACCGGGTACATCGAATACACCGGGTACATCGCATATAGCGAGTGTATCGAATACACCGGGTACATCGAATATACCGGGTACATGGAATACACCGGGTACATCGAATATACCGGGTACATGGAATACACCGGGTACATCGAATACACCGGGTATATCTAATACACCGGGTACATAGAATATACCGGGCACATGGAATACACCGGGTATATCAAATATACCGGGTACATGGAATACACCGGGTACATCGAATACACCGGGTATATCGAATACACCGGGTACATGGAATACACCGGGTACATCGAATACACCGGGTACAGCGAATACACCGGGTACATGGAATACACCGGGTACATCGAATACACCGGGTACATCGAATACACCGGGTACATCGAATACACCGGGTACATCGAATACACCGGGTGCATCGAATACACCGGGTGCATCGAATACACCGGGTGCATCGAATACACCGGATACATGGAATACACCGAGTACATCGAACACACCGGGTACATCGAATACACCGGGTACATGGAATACACCGGGTACATCGAATACACCGGGTACATCGAACACACCGGGTACATCGAATACACCGGGTGCATCGCATATAGCGGGTGTATCGAATACACCGGGTACATCGAATATACCGGGTACATGGAATACACCGGGTACATCGAATACACCGGGTACATGGAATACACCGGGTACATCGAATACACCGGGTATATCTAATACACCGGGTACATCGAATATACCGGGTACATGGAATACACCGGGTACATCGAATATTCCGGGTACATCGAATACACCGGGTACATCGAATACACCGGGTACATCGAATACACCGGGTACATCGAATACACCGGGCACATGGAATACACCGGGTGCATCGAATACACCGGGTACATCGAATACACCGGGTACATGGAATACACCGGGTACATCGAATACACCGGGTATATCTAATACACCGGGTACATCGAATATACCGGGTGCATGGAATACACCGGGTACATCGAATATACCGGGTACATGGAATACACCGGGTACATCGAATACACCGGGTATATCTAATACACCGGGTACATCGAATATACCGGGTACATGGAATACACCGGGTACATCGAATATACCGGGTACATGGAATACACCGGGTACATCGAATACACCGGGTACATGGAATACACCGGGTACATCGAATACACCGGGTATATCTAATACACCGGGTACATCGAATATACCGGGTACATGGAATACACCGGGTACATCGAATACACCGGGTATATCGAATACACCGGGTACATCGAATATACCGGGTACATGGAATACACTGGGTACATCGAATATACCGGGTACATCGAATACACCGGGTACATCGCATATAGCGAGTGTATCGAATACACCGGGTACATCGAATATACCGGGTACATGGAATACACCGGGTACATCGAATATACCGGGTACATGGAATACACCGGGTACATCGAATACACCGGGTATATCTAATACACCGGGTACATAGAATATACCGGGCACATGGAATACACCGGGTATATCAAATATACCGGGTACATGGAATACACCGGGTACATCGAATACACCGGGTATATCGAATACACCGGGTACATGGAATACACCGGGTACATCGAATACACCGGGTACAGCGAATACACCGGGTACATCGAATACACCGGGTACATCGAATACACCGGGTACATCGAATACACCGGGTACATCGAATACACCGGGTGCATCGAATACACCGGGTGCATCGAATACACCGGGTGCATCGAATACACCGGATACATGGAATACACCGAGTACATCGAACACACCGGGTACATCGAATACACCGGGTACATGGAATACACCGGGTACATCGAATACACCGGGTACATCGAACACACCGGGTGCATCGAATACACCGGGTACATCGCATATAGCGGGTGTATCGAATACACCGGGTACATCGAATATACCGGGTACATGGAATACACCGGGTACATCGAATACACCGGGTACATGGAATACACCGGGTACATCGAATACACCGGGTATATCTAATACACCGGGTACATCGAATATACCGGGTACATGGAATACACCGGGTACATCGAATATTCCGGGTACATGGAATACACCGGGTACATCGAATACACCGGGTACATCGAATACACCGGGTACATCGAATACACCGGGCACATGGAATACACCGGGCGCATCGAATACACCGGGTACATCGAATACACCGGGTACATGGAATACACCGGGTACATCGAATACACCGGGTATATCTAATACACCGGGTACATCGAATACACCGGGTACATGGAATACACCGGGTACATCGAATACACCGGGTATATCGAATACACCGGGTACATCGAATACACCGGATACATCGAATATACCGGGTACATCGAATACACCGGGTACATCGAAGACACCGGGTACATGGAATACACCGGGTACATTGAATACACCGGGTGCATCGAATATACCGGGTACAGCGAATACACCGGGTACATCGAATACACCGGGAACATCGAATACACCGGGTACATCAAATGCACCAAGTACATCAAATACACTGGGTACATCGAACACACCGGGTACATCGAATATACCGGGTACATCGAATACACCGGGTACATCGAATACACCGGGTACATCGAATACACCGGGTACATCGAATACACCGGGTGCATCGAATACACCGGGTACATCGAATACACCGGGTACATGGAATACACCGGGTACATCGAACACACCGGGTACATCGAATACACCGGGTACATCGAATACACCGGGTACATCGAACACACCGGGTACATCGAATACACCGGGTACATCGAACACACCGGGTACATCGAATATACCGGGTACATGGAATACACCGGGTACATCGAATACACCGGGTACATCGAATACACCGGGTACATCGAATACACTGGGTACATCGCATATAGCGGGTGTATCGAATACACCGGGTACATCGAATATACCGGGTACATGGAATACACCGGGTACATGGAATACACCGGGTACATCGAATACACCGGGTACATGGAATACACCGGGTACATCGAATATACCGGGTACATGGAATACACCGGGTACATCGAATACACCGGGTACATGGAATACACCGGGTACATCGAACACACCGGGTACATCGAATACACCGGGTACATGGAATACACCGGGTACATCGAACACACCGGGTACATCGAACACACCGGGTACATCGAATACACCGGGTACATCGAATATACCGGGTGCATGGAATACACCGGGTACATCGAATCTACCGGGTACATGGAATACACCGGGTATATCGAATACACCGGGTGCATCGAACACACCGGGTACATCGAATACACCGGGTACATCGAATACACCGGGTACATCGAATACACCGGGTACATCGAATGCACCAGGTACATCGAATACACCGGGTGCATCGAATACACCGGGTACATCGAATACACCGGGTACATGGAATACACCGAGTACATCGAACACACCGGGTACATCGAATACACCGGGTACATCGAATACACCGGGTACATGGAATACACCGGGTACATCGAACACACCGGGTACATCGAACACACCGCGTACATCGAATACACCGGGTACATCGAATATACCGGGTACATGGAATACACCGGGTACATCGAATACACCGGGTACATCGAACACACCGGGTACATCGAATACACCGGATACATCGAATACACCGGGTACATCGAATACACCGGGTGCATCGAATACACCGGGTGCATCGAATACACCGGGTACATCGAATACACCGGGTGCATCGAATACACCGGGTACATCGAATACACCGGGTACATGGAATACACCGAGTACATCGAACACACCGGGTACATCGAATACACCGGGTGCATCGAATACACCGGGTACATCGAATACACCGGGTACATCGAACACACCGGGTACATCGAATACACCGGGTACATTGTACACACTGGGGTCGGTGAGGGTAATTTATGAGACATTCCAGAGGGTTAAACTCAGGTATATTCCCACGGATAAATCCCACTCCTTTTCTCTCAGGTGACCTCGGCCCAGGGATATGAAGCACCATTCGGATTTGACGCCTACACTGAGCTGCAAGCAGTTAGAAAAATGGAAAAAAATTCATGTACATTTGTATGATTTGCAAAAAAGAAAGTGATGAAGGGATCTGACAGCACTGATTGTTGTCTTAATGGTTGTATATGTCCCCTGGGACCCATCGATCCAGTTGCAGACGGTATAATTACAGGTAGAGTGCCTCTTGATAACTGGATGAATCAGAGCTGCAGATCGTTGGTGGAGTGGGGGAGGGGAGCCAAGCGGAGTCTGTGACAGAATGGATGGTCTTTCTCATTCATTCTCGGGATGTGGGCATCACTGGCGGGGCCGGCAATTTACTCCCCATCCTTCGATGCCCTTGAGAAGGTGGTGCTGAGCCGCCTTCTTGAACCGCTGCAGTCCGTGTGGTGAAGGTTCTCCCACAGTGCTGCTTTAATACAACTGAGTGTCTCACTCGGTCACTGCAGAGGGCATACAAGAGTCAACCACGTTGGTGTGGGGACTTTAGTCACATATAGTCCCAGACCGGGGAAGGACGGCAGGTTCCCCTTCCCTAATGAACCAGTGTGGTTTTTACGACAATCCGACAGTTTCATGGTCACTTTTACTGAGGCCGGATTTTTATTTCCAGATGTTTTAAAAACTGATTCCGTGTTGGGATTTGAACTCGCGTTCTCTGGATTACTAGTCCAGTAAAAATCGCTATACTACCGTACCCGCATGTGGTGAGGGATCTGAGATGGAGAGAAGGGTCTGAGGGGGAACGGGGAGAGGGGGTCAGGGAGAGGGAAGGGAAACTGGGAAATGAGGGTCAACGAGAGGGAAGAGGGCACAGAATCGTGTCTATGAGGGAGACGGGCACGAGGAAAGCCAGCTGTGAGGGAGGAAATCTGAGTGGAAGGATAGCAATAGTCCAGGGCACTGTTATCTGATACTGAAATTTATGAAGTGGAAATGAAAGAGAGAAGAGAGAGGAAATGGGAAGAAGAGCTTTTGGGAGATAAGGATTCTGATCGGAATGGCCGATTCAGGACAGGTCTGATCAATTAAATCAGATGCACCCACCAGCCTCATTAACACAGCATCGTTACTTGCGAATGCAAGTTGGAGTTACTCTCCCTCATGGTCCAATAGGTAATGACAGTCACACACCATCCCAACTTGGAAATATATCGCCGTTCCTTCATCGTCGCTGGATCAAAATCCTGGAACTCCCTTCCTAACAGCACTGTGGGAGAACCTTCACCACACGGACTGCAGCGGTTCAAGAAGGCGGCTCACCACCACCTTCTCAAGGGCAATTAGGGATGGGCAATAAATGCCGGCCTCGCCAGTGATGCCCACATCTGTTGTTATGTAACCTTCAGCCAATTTCAAATCCATTCCCAAACCCTTCTCTTGAATCCACCCAGCTCTGGGCCTCACCAGGAACCTTGAGAAACACTGTTAAGAAAAAGGACTTGCATTTCTCCAGCGTCTTTCACCACCTCGGGACGTCCCACAGCACCTCACAGACAATGAAATATTTTTGAAGTGTAGTCACTGTTGTAATGTAGGAAACGTGGCAGCCAATGTGCACAGCAAGATCCCACAAACAGCAATGTGATAATGACCAGATAATCTGTTTTAATAATGTTGGTTGAGGGATAAATATTGGCCCCAGGACACCGGGGAGAACTCCCCTGCTCTTCTTCAAATAGTGGCTGTGGGATCTTTAACATCCACCTGAGAGGGCAGACGGGGTCTCCATATAGCATCTCATCCGAAAGGCGGCACCTCTGACAGTGCAGCACTCCCTCGGTACTGACCCTCCGACGGTGCAGCGCTCCCTCAGTACTGACCCTCCGACAGTGCAGCGCTCCCTCAGTACTGACCCTCCGACAGTGCAGCGTTCCCTCAGTACTGACCCTCTGACAGTGCAGCGCTCCCTCAGTATTGACCCTCCGACAGTGCAGCGCTCCCTCAGTACTGACCCTCCGACAGTGCGGCGCTCCCTCAGTATTGACCCTCCGACAGTGCGGCGCTCCCTCAGTACTGACCCTCCGACAGTGCGGCGCTCCCTCAGTACTGACCCTCCGACAGTGCGGCGCTCCCTCAGTACTGACCCTGCGACAGTGCAGCGCTCCCTCAGTACTGACCCTCCGACAGTGCGGCGCTCCCTCAGCACTGACCCTCCGACAGTGCAGCGCTCCCTCAGTACTGACCCTCCGACAGTGCAGCGCTCCCTCAGTACTGACCCTCTGACAGTGCAGCACTCCCTCAGTACTGACCCTCCGACAGTGCAGCGCTCCCTCTGCCTTTCTCTTCCTTTCGGATGTTTCTCTCCCTCTCTCTCTCTGTTTTGTGTTTTGGCCGTTTGTGTATTCGGTGGTCCTGTAGGTAACATCACTCTGTCTGAACACTTTGATTGCCTTGACAACGGGCAGTTGGAAAGATTATCTGTAATCACCAGGTATTGTTCTCTGAATATAAATGCAGTACCTTCCATTGAATCCCACACTCGCTCACCTGACGAAGGAGAAAGCCTCCGAAAGCTTGTGATTTTCAAATAAAACTGTTGGACTATAACCTGGTGTTGTAAGACTCCTTACATTTGTCCACCCCAGTCCATCACCGGCATCTCTGCATCATCCCTTAAGAATTACATAGAAATTACAACACAGAAACAGGCCATTCGGCCCAATCAGTCGGTGTTGGTGTTTATGCTCCACACGAGCAGTATCCCGTTCCCATCCCCTTTATCCCCCTTTCCTTCAATCACTGTGTAACCTGTTCTTCAACGCTGTCCTGGTCCGTGCTTTGCCCGGCACTGAATCCCACAGCCTCACAGCCCTCGGTGTAAAAAGCTTTCTCCTGCCCTCTGTCCTAAATCTTTTACATTTAACCCTGTGTCGACGGCTCCTCGTTCCAGATCCCTCAACTACTGGAAACAGTCTGATTCCATCAACCCATCCCATCATAATTTTAAACACCTCGAACAAATCACCTCACAATCTCCTCTTCTATTGAAAACAGCCTCATTTTTTCAAAACATACTTTGTATTTCCTCACTCCAGGCAGCAGAGTGAGTCTGTGCTGGACCCAATAATAAACATCCCAACTGTGGTCTTACTAAGGTTTTATATAGATTCACCATTTACTGCACAGGAGGAGGCCATTCAGCCCATCGTGCCTGTGCCAGCTCTTGGAAAGAGCTGTCCAATCAGTCCCACTCCCCCGATCTTTCCCCATAATCCCTGCAAATTTTTCCCCTTCAAGTATTATCAGAACTGAGAGGTTAGACCTATCAGGAAAGATTGAACAGGCTGGGACTCTTTTCTCTAGAAAAGAGAAGATTGAGGGGGTGACCTGATCGAGGTCTTTAAGATTATGAAAGGGTTTGATAGGGTAGACGTGGAGAAGATGTTTCCACTTGTGGGGGAGACCAGAACTAGGGACCATAAATATAAGATAGTCACTAATAAATCCAATAGGGAATTCAGGAGAAACTTCTTCACCCAGAGAGTGGTGAGAATGTGGAACTCACTCCCACAAGGAGTGGTTGAGGTGAATAGTATAGATACATTTAAGGGGAAGCTCGATAAACACATGAGGGAGAAAGGAATAGAAGGATATGGTGATAGGGTGAGATGAAGTAGGGAGGGAGGAGGCTCGTGTGGAGCATAAACACCAGCATGGACCCGTTGGGCCGAATGGCCTGTTTCTGTGCTGTAAATTCGATGTATTTATTCAATTCCCTTTTGAAAGTTATTATTGAATCTGCTTCCACCGCCCTTTCAGGCAGTGAATTCCTGATCATAACAACTTGACTTTTATATTCTAAACATGATTGCCAGGGCCTCACAGTTCTCCTCCAGTCTA